>NW_010226163.1:0-7102 GCF_000690775.1 Eurypyga helias
TGCCCCCACCCAGGTGCAGGACCTACTTGAAGACCAGGTCAGTTTGGAACCAAGTCCTGCATCTCAGCTTTCATGACGGCACGCTCTAGCATTGGCTGCCCAGCTACTTCATGTGCCACCCCCCTGCCTCAAGCGTGCTCAGCCCTCAGAGCCACCACTTTCTTCAAGACCTGGTAACTGCAGTCCCCTGTACAGACACCTGAATGGAACGAGGGTGAGACCAAGTGACAGTGCCTAGCACTCCCGTCCCTGCTGTAGGCACGCAGGCCACCCGTGGCTTTCACAGCCGGGAAGGGCGGGTGCGGCGCAGCGCAGAGCAATATCCATCCGTGCATCCATCGCTGCACTCACGCATGCGTCCATGCGCCTGCCCAGAGGTGTGGGTAGGAGATGACACTGGGAGGGTTAAGAAATGTCAGACCCAGCTGGCTTGCAAGACTCAAGGGATGGCTTTCCTGGGCCACAGGTATTGTCCCCACCAGTGTCCCCAGTGCTAGACCTTAGATCTGCTTACTGGGCAAAGAGTATGTGTGGAGATTGTACCAGATTTATCTAGCTGCCTGTGCTTCGGCCTGTTCTAGCAAAGTTTTGAAAGAGGAGGGATGACTTTTCCCCAGATCTTGACATTTAAGTGTGCCCCAGCTTGGCAAGCCTCCTTGGTTGGAGGAGAAGAGCTGACGAGCGGGGCACAGGCAGTGAATCGAGTGCAGTGGGTAGATGCTGAAAGGAGGAGGCGGCAAAACCGTTTAACCGCTCGTCCCATCAGGCATTAGGGGCTGCCCCACCTCTGCGGGCTGCGCTTCGCTGGGCATGGGCGCAGGGATTGCATATTCCTGCGCTCGGTCTCCGGCCTGTGTTGCAGAGTGCAGAGGGTCCAAAGGCAGCCAACCGCTCCTCCTCATGGGTGACCACCAAGCTACCCTTTCAAATCACGGCGAGGTCACCCTTTCAGTCGAGGACACGGGGTGCAGGCCACCCCGGGGCAGGCCTGCAGCACCTCTGTTGCTGGAGGAAGAGGGTGAGTGTGGACCCAGCACACACCACCCTCTCCACGGCAGGCAGTGCTGGGGCAAGAGCCGCTCACCGCACTGCAAGCGGGCGGTGCTGGGGGAAGAGCCGCTCACCGCACTGAGGGCCGGTTGGAGCACAGCTCCTTGCCCCGACGCCAGCGCCGGCAGCTCCACAGCCAGTGCCGCACGGCGTGAGGTACCGATCACACGCAGTCGTTCCGTTGCAATTAATTTTTTCCAAATTATTTTCAGGCAGTAGGCGAAATGCACCTCCCAGGGAGGTGGCAGCGCCCAACCCACTGTCAAAAAATGCCTTTCACAGGAGCCTGCCGCCCTGCGCCCCGATCTCTTGCCGTGCACCTGGTGAAACGACGCCGTGAGCTGCCTTGAACCTCAACCAGTGTACTGAGTACTGCCTCCTGACCTGTTGCTGTATGGCTGGAAGTTTCACTCGGGACTTTTCTTCGTACAGCCTGAGTGAACACGGCCTTTTTGGCAGGTGTTTCCGGTGCAGAAAGAAAACAGGCCCCTGTGGTTAAGCCGCGTAGTTTATTTCGGCTCGCTGGCCAATCGGCGCCGAGCGCTAGCAGCTCCCCCACCTTATGTGAGCCCCTGCAAAAAAACTCCAGAACCAGGAGAGTGTTTTAACACCCAGCACTAACCTCAGTACTTAATGTTACCCAAAGAAAGTAACTTAAAAAAAAAAAACCAACCAAATTTACTTGGTTTTCTGCAAGAGTGGCTGCAAAAGCGGGGCTAGGGCAGAGGTGTGGTGGTGCTGCCAGCGACTCCAGAAGAAGCTTCCCCGCCTCCTCTGGCCCCTTGTGCACATGCCCGTCACTAGATTTGCTCGTCCTGACCTCAGTGGAAGTCCAGCTACCTGCCTCCTTTCCACCAGCAAGGCTGAGGAAAAAGGTAAGGTTCTTGAAGGAAAATTAAGCTGAAAAATCCGGTGATGGAATATGTGGTGATACTCCCCTGGGCACAGCACAGCCAAGCCCAGCGTGAGTGCAGGAAGCAAAGGAAATCTTCCAGAGCCAAAGATTGGGGTCATGCCTATAGCTACACCTCCAAACACACAATAAGCACTGCAGCAATTTCAGCATTTTTCGTCTTCCACAACATTTCCCCACCTGGTCCTGCAGAAACAAGCAATAATCTTGTTTTTCTTTTTGTGGCGACAAAACCCTGAAGCAGGCGTTTAGATGCCTGTCGATTGTACCTGAGGTGTTGGCAACTGAGCTGATGATGTCACCGTGAACACTCCAGCTCCTGTTTCTGCCTGTGGCCCTCTCCCCTTGCAGTTCTCCAGGGCAGACCCGGCGTACTGGCTTCAGGATGGCCAGGGCTATGGGGAAGCCTGCCGGCACACGGTTTGTACCCATAAGGTTTTTCAGCCACATGATTTTCCTACTACATATGCACAGAAGCAGCTTTGTTTTGACAGCATCTCTTCCTCACACCTCTCCTCACCCACCATCCAGAAACAGGGTGTTCCTCTGTCTCAGAGCATGGGCACATGAAGAAATTAATTGACGGTGTGAATTTACAGCATGTCATTTATTCCATGATAACCACCCATGCATACACACTCCCACTCAGCAAAAGGCAAGGTGAAGATGTGTAAGTTATTTCACGCTTGATCAAAGAGCAAAGGACTGACCCAGAGGTATTTTAACCAAGCAGCTTACTCCACAGGGAGCTATGCCTTGCTCATGGCCCAACCCAGTCCAGCCTGCCTCTCTTCATTTCAGGCAATTAGCTCTCTGGCAAAGATAAGGCTTTGATGTCTCCTTTAATCAAATGATCTGTCCCCATTTTGGGCTGTGCTATTTGTGTTCTGCAGTGTAGGACAGAGAAGACCTTAAAAATCCTTTTAAATGGGAGCATGGTCAGGCTGCTGTTGAACAGGACCTGTTATCTCCCGTTAAGTGGGAGATAAAAGGTCCCAGTAGCCACATGCTTGCTTGTGCAGGACTTTGCAGAGTTATCTAGGGGTTTTATTTATATGATGGTGTTTCTCCTCATTGCAGGGAGGAGTCAGCATTTAAAATTCAAAGGGGAGTGAGATTACACAGCGAGAGCTCTCCTCTTATCTTCAGACTTGGAGCTGCACATTTACAATTGATCAGGCTGAGTCAAAATCTTCCTGGTTACTTTAATTTATGTGAAACAGACAATTTTTGGTCAGCTTGAGCCCTGCACTTTAATTTATGTGAAACAATTTTTGGTCAGCTTGAGCCCTGTGGCATCTCACAGCTTCCCAGTGGCATTTGTTTGTGAAGGGAGGTGACAAATGCTGGGAATGCCAAACTTTTCAGTGTGACACTTTTTTTGTCCTGAAATCTCCATCTGAGGAATATCCCAGGTGAAGTTTTACCAAAGGAGTAGTGAATGTTAAAGGGAGAAAATAGTGTTTGATGTATGAGGATATGCTCCATCTCCTCCCCACGGGGCTGGGGACCATGGAACAGGGGAGGTGTCCAGTAGGCAGAGCCCAGTGACTGTCATTTGTTGCTTCTTGGCATAGCTAATGAAGATGCCAAAATTAATATCATTTGTAACCGAACACCAAACATACTTTATCATTAAAAGCATTCCCAAATCACAGCGGCAGCACAGCGCAGTGATGAACAGATGCACGCCGTAAGGGAGGAGGAGGCCCATCTGATACTGAAGGAGGGACTGTGCATGAGAACTGCTCCCTCTTGTTACATCGTTCTGATAAAACACAGGAGCGTGCCCCAACCTCACCAAACGTTTGATATAACGCTGTCTGGCACGCAGACAGCACAGGCCTCCTTATTTCACTGCAGCGTCCTCGAATGGTGAGGGATCTGAACCTCAGGGGACAAGACCTAGTCTTTTGGGCATGCAGCTCCCTTTTCTCCTGCATGAAGAGGATAAAGGGAGTGGGTGGGAGAGCTGATCTCCTCCCTGAAGGCACAACTGCTTGAACTGTGGGAACGACGCCCACCGAAGCAGCGTCAGCTCTCCTCCTCCAGATCCTCAAGTAAAATTACCAAGCACGTAGCCAGGTGGAAGGAATAGTATTTCATCGTGATATTTCAGCTGGCATCCTCTTCTGTAATGAGACCACATCAAAAAGTGAAACTGCAGTCTCATGCGGTTGTTTGCAGAGTACATGAGTCAGAGCCTCTCTCTTTCCATGCTGCAGCTCGCTAAACCTGCCCTGAGTTTAATAATTTCCATTCCCTTCGGGAGAGAGGGTCACGTTTGTGCTGGGTGATGGCCCAAACACACTCCACCATGTAGTGAAAGTATAAGGTCTTAACTCTAATGTGTAATTGATGAACAATACTTCATTTGAATTGTTAGATTGAATACATACCTGCTTTGGCAGAAAACCTCATGGCTAAAAATTCAAGAACAGCCAAATTTCGCTGTTAATCCATTGTCAAAATTAACTCTGGAATCCCCACTGGACTGAATTCCAGCTGCAAAGTTGGCAGGGACCGTCCTGTGGGTGAGGATGACTAAAAAAGGGATGGCTTTACCTGCCAGGACAAGTGTTCGTACTGCACATCCCTCCCATCCTATCCGTGTCCATCCCTGTCTCAATAAATCCTACGTCTGACATCATATCGTCACAGCTGACTTCATACCCTCTCCATCACAAAGCCTCTGAAGTGGCTGCCATGACATTAAATGTCTCAAATCTGCAGGGTAGAATAAGCCTGTCTTGATCTTGATGCAGAAACTGAACTTCAAACATTTAGGCCCATAAGCTTACCTTTGTCTCTAATTTTTATTTGATTCTACCTCAAATATAGGTGATCGTACCTTTATGCTGCTTTGTTGCACAGAGTCGTTCCTGGCAGTTCCTACTCCGGCCTCTGGTGTGACAGGTGGGGAAAAAACCACCTTTAAAGCGCAACTAACTTCAGAAAGACAAGCAATAGCTGCGACAAGTGCCTCCACCCCTCTCAGTGACATTGTAACGTAACATAATGTTTAAATGCAAATAGAAATCTGTTTTGTTATCTCTCTGCCCACAGCAGCATCTCAATAATGTGCATTATGTAGCTGAATGTGCTGTTCGTAAAGATTTTTTCCCTAGGGATCAGACTAACCACAGAAATAAGGTGATCACTCTAAGTTGCCTGAATTCCTAAGGAAACAAGGACTATGTGATTGCTGTCTGCTTGTCTCTCTCCTCTCCAACAACCTGTTAACGCTTTGGCAAATTTCAATTTAATTCAGTGGAGGAGAAAAACCTCAGAGATAGTCAGCTCTTAAAAATGTCATGGAAATATGTAAACAAGTTAAGTGAAAATGCTATGATCCAAGCTGAACTCATCCCCCTTTAAGACACACGTCCCTAGGAAAGCCAGCTTCACCCGTTCTGCTGCGATGTACAGGCACGGCAGAGGTGATAGCTGCGGCAGGACTCAGCAGGCCAGTATCAGGAAGGACAGAAGGGTCCCAGAAGCTGTGCTAGCTGTGGTCCGTGCACAGTGTCTGCAGGCAAGGGTGGAGCAGATCTGTGCATCCTCAGAGGTCGCAGCACAGACACCAATGGCTGAATGAGTTGTCCAGACTCCTTTTACAGCTGAGAGAGAAACATGCTTTCCTGGGTGTGCTGGTTTTGACTGGGATAGCGTTAATATTCCTCACGTATGTATGTATGTAATTAATAGTATTTTATTAATATAGGTTAATATTCCTCACTTATGTAATAAATATGATGTTATGTTTTGGATTTATGCTGAGAATAATATTGATAACAGAGTAAGGTTTTTAGTTGTTGCCAACCAATGTCTTTATCAAGTCAAGGACTTTTTTCAGTTTCTCATACCACACCTGTTCTCCCACTTTCTTCTCTACAAGAGGCTGGGAGAGGACACAGCCAGGACAGCTGACCCAAACTGACCAAAGGGATATTTCATTCCATAAAACATCATGCTCAGTATGTAAGTTGGGGGGAGTGGGCCAGGGGGCTCTCTCTCACTCTGGGTCTGGCTCTCGGTCTCTGGCTCTTGCTGCTCAGGAACTGGCTGGACATCGGTCAGGGGGAGGTGAGCAGTAGTGTCATTTGGTTTCTTTTCCATTTTCATTACATAGTAGTAGTAGTAGTGGTAGATGTCACATAGTATTAGCAGTAACATCAGTATAGTTAGTGTTATTGCTGTTGTTAGCATTATTAGTGTAATTATTTTATTTCATTTATTTTTAATTATTAAATTGTTCTTATCTCAACCCACGAGTTTTCGGTCTTTTCCGACTATTCTCCTCCCCATCCCACTGGAGGCGGCTGCATGGCACTTAGTTGCTGGCAGGGGTTAAACCACGACACCAGCGCCACAGTTCACCTTCCCAATGTCTGGAATACACCAAAGGAATTGTACATCAGAAGTACTTATGTCTGGTACACTTAGAGTCATGTTTTTTGGGAGAGTGGGAGGGAGGCAGAAGCAGACATCTGCCCACAATGTTGCCCATCAGCAAAAGGCTGGCAGCGACGGAGCCAGTGAGCAAACTCTTGCAAGGCAAGGAGAATACAGCCCACAACCGCATTACCAACAGCTACTGATTGCTAATCTTTCGTCTCTGTTCAATTCTGTGAAAGCTCCTTTCCTGACAATTCTTCTGAAGTGCCGTGCAGATGGGCACGTGGAGCTGAAACGCCTTGAAATACCAGCTGTCGGGCCAGCAGCCTTGCTCTAAGCTACCTCAGAGTAGTTACGTGGTTCCAAAAGCAAACCCTGCCAAAACCCATCCGTGTGTGGGGCTTGTATCCCGAGGGGACCATGCAGCTGGTCCCTCAAGCATCTGCAGGGTGGTGGTCCCATGGCACGTGCTCTGAGGGCTTTCTGTGTCACTTCATCTTAGGCAAAAGGTGCTATTTTTACCCTGATCACTCAAGTGGCAAATGAGACTGTTGGTGCAAACTGCTGCATACTTGGCAGGCTGCTGCCCGGCGGTCTGCAGCAAACCTGGGCAGGATCAGTGCCGCAGCTCCAGTCCCAGAAGAGCGAAAAGCTCCTAAGTCAGATGCAAAATTTGCTTAGGGTGAGGCTGGATCTTGGAAACCTGTGCCTTAGCACCCCAAGGTCACCCAGTCTTGCCTT
>NW_010226163.1:7133-17796 GCF_000690775.1 Eurypyga helias
TAAGTATGCAGGCACCGAGGAAATATCAGCCATAGGTTTCATTGCCACAAACGCTACTGCACCCCAGCTGCGACCACTTGGTGTCACTGGGTGTCACCAATCTGGTGCCTCCCCGCACCCTGGGGCATTCACAGATGTTTTGTCCTCTCTCCACAGCCCCCCTTTGCCCCAGCACCCCCGAAATAGCCATCCTGCTCACTTCTAGAATCACAGAATGCTTTGGGCTGGAAGGAACCTTAAAGATCCTCTAGTTCCAACCCCCCTGCCATGGGCAGGGACACCCTTCACTAGACCAGGTTGCTCAAAGCCTCATCCAGCCTGGCCTTGAACACTTCCAGGGATGGGGCATCCACAGCTTCTCTGGGCAACCTGTTCCAGTGCCTCACCACCCTCTCCGGGAAGAACTTCTTCCTGATATCCAATCTAAACCTCCCCACTTTCAATTTAAACCCGTTCCCCCTTGTCCTGTCACTACAGGCCCTTATAAAAAGTCCCCCCCAGCTTCCTTGTAGCCCCTTCAGGTACTGGAAGGCTGCAATAAGGTCTCCCTGGAGCCTTCTCTTCTCCAGGCTGAACAAGCCCAACTCTCTCAGCCTGTCCCCATAGCAGAGGTGCTCCAGCCCTCTGACCATCTTCGTGGCCTCCTCTGGACTCGCTCCAAGTGGTCAATATCCTTCTGATGTTGAGGGATCCACAGCTGGACGCAGCACTCCAGGTGGGGTCTCACCAGAGCAGAGTAGAGGGGCAGAATCCCCTCCCTCGACCTGCTGGCCACACTTCTCCTGATACAGCCCAGGATATGGTTGGCTTTCTGATCTCAAACTGCTTCCTGTGGGTACAGGACCAAGCTCCTGGTCCTGGGCAGAGCCGTGCTGGCCAAGGGGCAGCCTCCCCACCCCCTGCGCCGCAGTCCCCTGAGTAGGCGACACGTGTCCTGAGCCCTGGGCTAAGTTTGGGAGAGGAGCAACAACTGGGGAGGTGGGTGTGAGGCCACACACAGGTGTCACAGCCTGCTGCAGGGTGGGTACAAGGCAAATTTGCTTTTTGTAAGTCTTTACATCCAATTCTGCCTGAGAGCACTGGGCAGGGGTTCCTTCCAGGCTTTCCTGCGTGGCAGAGGCTCATCCCACAGAAGAGCCCTTCGATTTGACCAGCAAATACAGATCATTCCTCATGTTGCCTGTTGATTGGTGAATTCCTAGTCTGGGACATCAATTTTGTTGCTCTCCTGTTGGCAGAAGAACCAGAGCACGTCTGAATATCCCCTTGTGCTGTGAACCACAGCCAGTGAAGAGCTTTTGAAAACAGGAGTGGGAAGCTGAGGAAAAGCTCACTTCAGCCCCATTGTCTCTTCTCCAATATCTTCAGTTCTCAGTAACCTTTTTGCACTTTTCACAGCCTCAGCTATTTCCTTTCACCATGCTTTAAGCTCCTACCGTTCGGCTTACAGCAGCCCACCTCTCTCTCCTCCTTCCCCCTCCTACCTTCTTTCAAGACCTTCTTGAGAGCAAACCACATCCTTAGGTTCCTCTCATTGTTAGAGCCTCCACCAGCGCTGCTGTTACAGCTCTACTTTTTGATCAAGTAAGTGGTCTAGCGCAGCTCTGAACCCAAACTGCTCTTCAGATGTGTCCCACCTGCAGGTGTGCAGACCATCCCAGGAAACTGTATTTTGCACGTTTGAACTACAAGTTCCCCGTGACTACACCATCTACACCTCAATACTGTAAATTATTCCTTGCAATAAGTGCAAGCTCTCTGTGGAATTGAAACTCAGGGCAGGATTGTGGTCCTGTAAGCATAGTTTGCTAAACAAGCTGCTGGATGCCAGAGAAAGAAAGAAAAAAGATGATGATTCTTGTTTGTGCCATTTACCGTGGGCTTGATTTTGTGGCCATTAATGCTAAATCTGTGCATTATTGGAACATTCAGTGATTGACTGAGACTTGAGCTAACCGAAGCAGAGGCACGTGGCTGAATTCTCAGTGCACCACTGGCAACGTTCACACTTACCTGCAGAGAGCATGGAGCAGCGATGACAGCATCCAGTGTCATCTCTTGTGGACTGCACCATCTCTATCCCTCACCTTGCCAGTATTTCTCATTCCGTGACCCTCTTTGTGCTGTAGAAATGTTTGGGTTTCTGTTTGTCAGGGGAGTTGTCTTGCTATGCCCAAGCAGCATCTCTGTCACATACAAGTGGGTTTGCAGCTTGATCGACATTTGGCTCCATTAAGAGGGAGCTTTCTCGTTGACCTGGGACCACGCTGGAAGGAAGCACAAGATGCTCCTTAATGATCTGTCCCATGTAGGCACTCAGCCTGGGAAATAAAATTGATTTTGCAAGGGTTGTACTGCACATGTGGGAAGATCAATGATGGAGGCCTCTGGACTGAAAAGACGAGAACCTGCTGTGCTGAACTGACCAGATGGGGAGCAAACAGGAAAGATCTGCTGCTCTTTTAACATCTGGCAGCCCCTAATTCATTGTGTTGCCAGTGGGTTCAAACTTGAGAATGTGGTCACCACATCAGGAGGTAGCATGTCCATTCCTTCAGGTCTTGACCCAAACAACCCTCAGGAGATGGCTGCAGAGGAACTCACAGGGGAATTTTGGTCTCCAAGCATTTCTCATGGTCAATGGGAAGCATGCTCCTGCAAGCTGGATCCCTTGGCCAAGCTTGGTTCCTCTTGGAGAAGCAGAAATATGACTGCACTGTCAAATACCTTGGATGCTTTACACCTGCAGCTGGCCTTGATGAGGCACATGACAACTCTACTTTCCACATCTCCTGCCTCTTTTGTTGAGTTCAAATGGGTCTGGCTAGAGCCTCAACCCCTGATCCTCAATCCACAGAGAACAACAGGGCTCCTGCACCACCCTCCATACGTGGCAGTCCTACCTACCTAGCTGATGTTTCAAAGCCGTTACCAAATCCCTTCGATTACTTCTATAGGGTCAGTGAATGTCCATAAGTACGGACAGAAAACCTATTTTTGCAGACTTGAGTCTGTCCATGCTAGACTCCAGTTCTGTCTCCGTTTGCCCTCTGTGTCCTGCACGATACTGGTGACATCAAAGACAAGCAGACCTCAGCCCATCATTGTCACTGCCTGATCCAGCTGTGGCTCCTTCGTGCACATCCCACTGGGAGCACCAAACCATGGGATGCTTGTAGGCATGCGAAGTCCCTCACAGCTGCTCGCAGACATGTAAAGCTGAGCATGCACTGGCAGCACACAATGAATTTGTCATTATTTTACTTAGTTTGGTTTTTGTACCTCTTGGCTGTGATTGCTGTGTTATCCTGGTAACCTTCTCTTGCAAATTCAGGTGCTCTAACCGCTCCCAGTGTCTTGCAGCCCAGCCCTGAAGCCCACTGCATGCTGTTAAACCCAGTTCAAAGTGGGACCTGGCGTTCTGATGAACCTGTGTCTTAGTGGCACATTGACACAGGCGCACACCTCCCACTTTGGGGAGTAGTGGCTTTAGCTCAGGCACCTCTGCATGCTGCTGCCCAGATGGGTTACAGATGTTCCTCAGAGGCCTGTCTCCTACATCTCTCATTCCCATCCCAGCCAAGCCAGGGGATGGTAGGAGTGACACTCAACCTTGTCATCACACATAGTCCAGCTACAGTCCCCAGGATGTCCACATGGCCTTGTGGATCCCTCTCAGCCAGCCCAGATATCGACGTGCCTCCTCTCCTCTGTTTCGGTTGTGGCTCAGCTTTCTCAGGCTGATGCCTCTCGGAGACCTTTTCAGCAACATGGCTGATTCATCGTCTCCCTCCCTTTGGGCTTCAGGGAAAGCATGGCTCATTTCTCTGTAATATTTACCTGCTGGGGCAACAGCAGCATGGGGCCGCGTGTCAGAGTCCCCAATGTCCATCTTTCCCACCAGAAAAGCACAGCATCATCTTCACAAAGTGGTAGTAGCTCTGCGAGCCCCAGGTCCAATTAAAGTCTTTTATTTCCCTATCTTTTCATATACCTGCAAGTCCCCAGAGGCCCTGGCACAGCTTTTTTTTCCCCAGCACAGGGATTTTTTAAGTCTTACATAATCATCTTTTGCACCGCAGTTGCTTACGTACCTCTGGCCTGTACAGAAATGAATGTAATTTCCATTCACATCTCGTGCTGACTCTGCCCATCTCCTGCTGCAGCTCTGTCCCTTGTGCTTGTGAAGAGCACCTCTGAGCTCCCAGGCTTTCGGCCTCTCTTCCTGCCCCAGGTGTCTTCTCCCAGCGCTTGCAGACTCCTGTGACATGATGCAGTCCGCTGCTGCATCTGCATCTCATTCCTCGTGCCTGGCACACTCGTAGCTTCTGTTGTTTGTCACAGCGGGCGCAGCTCAGCAGCCTGATTCGGTGGAGTTACAGGTAGGGTTTTTTCATGCCACCCTGCCTCAGGTTTCAGTTTTCTCACTGTTTTGGTTCTTTTGTCATAGGCACAGCATCAGAGCGCTATACGTCAGACATCTAAGCTCCTCTGCTTGGCGAACACCCAGTTAATTCTGGGTAGTTCAATGACATCCCTGAGCAGTTTGTCCCAGATCCCAATTAGAAATCAGCCTCTTTTCAGGAACCCAGTTCACCAACCCCTTCTGCCTTAAATCCTTCCACCTCTGTTATGTCACTCGTGTATTTAATACACAGTGCAGGGATAGCCCTCCAGGCTCTGCTGCACCGTTTCACAGGGAGTTAACTCCACCAGCGCTGGCTGACTCCTATTGCAAAGACCAAACCCGCTGTCCTCAGAGGGGAAAAGCAACTTCCCAACCAATCCTCTTTTGGCTAGGCAAGGCTCATAGGGTTTCTTTCATCTGTAAATGAAAAGTTAAACTGTGACATCTCAGCAGTGGGAGTCAAAAGTGTGTGTCAGCTGTGGAAGCAGGAGGGGAATTTCTTGGGTAAAGATGCCTTATTTCCTTAAAGTGCCTCTGGATAGTCAGGGAAAAATAGCAAAGCTACAACCCTCAACATTAGACAGACAGAGCAAGGGCAGTGCATCAGTTTTCTTGGCAGCCAGGTGGAAAGTTGTGGAAGACTCTGTGACTTGGAGTAGAGCCTGCAGCTCCTCTCCTTGAGTTAGGTCTTGTACTGCATCAGGAGCCTGAGATGCCACATGCCTTCCCCTGCCTGTTCCCACTGCAGAAAAAAATATCTTTCCCATCACAAAGGAACAATTTGGGGAACATTGGTAATTCCTCCCCAGTTTTTACACATTGTTAATTTTTCACAGTTTTTAATCTGTGAAATTCTAAGGGTGAAAAGGACCTTCCCTCTGCTTTACCCTCCCACAACTCAGCATAACTCCCTCAGGAAGAACTTGATTTCTAAACATGTCACCGGTGAATCAGATGTTAGCTCAGCCCACACCAACAATTAAAAAGGGCATTGTGTTGGTAGACATGATTACGACCTGTTAAAACTGTAAAGGGATTAATTAACACTTACCTCTTCCTGTCCCCTGCCCTTACCTACTCCCTGTGCCCGCAGTGAACTGAAACACTGGAAAGCCCTAATCCCATAAAGCTGTGTCACAAACCCATTCGCAGCAAATTCCGCAGGGCCAACCCGCCAGCAGAAACCTTTTGCAGGAGCAGCACCAGGACCGGGCAAACTCCAAAGTACACACCAGCACCAAGATCCTTCACAACTGCTCTGAAAGGACTTCAAAAAACAGTCTCTGCCACCTCCTCATTTCACAAGGGGGGGCAGGGGGAGCTGTGATTCCCCCAGTGTCACCCATCTGCAGCAACTTCACGACTGCTCTGAAATGGTCTCTGCCACCTCCCCATTTCACAAGGGGGGCAGGGAGAGCTGTGACTCCCCCAGTGTCACCCATCTGCAGCAGCGGGGCTAGGGGCAGCCAGGGGGTTATCTGTGCCGTAGCGTTTCACATCTGCAGTTCATCCTCTTGCCGTTCACCAGCCAGGCACACATCCTGACCACCAGCAGTCAGTTTGGAGCTGTGAATCCTACTTGTGTAGGTTTAGGCAGGCCTGCTCCGGAGCCCGGCTCAATTGAACAGCTCCCCACTGACCTGACCTGGCTTTGACCAAGCTCCGCGCGATGGGAGAGGGATCAAACAGCAACGTTCATTGTCTAAGCCAATGCCCTAATCGTGAGCCGAGGCTGCAGCTCTGGTTTAGTTGGGAAATAGTTCTATGACGGAACAGACACCAACACAAATTCCACATACTAGATAATAATTTTAAACATATATATTAATGTCTGAGATACATTAGAAGTCCCAAACCAGCCTCACGAAATCCTGTGATGTTTAATCCTTAGACAGGTGCGTGAACACTGCGTCGTTCACAGCAAGACGGTGCTGACACTGGCTTTTAAGCAGCAGATCTGGTGTCACGGTGGCAGATAAATGCAAGTGTTTAGTCAAGGTAGTAACCAGAAAGTCACTCAGCATTTTATGTATTAAAACCCAGGGTTTTCTGAGAAAGAGAAAGATCAGCAGTTGCTTATGTGTTACAAGAGGTTTGGCACATAAGGCACCTAAGTCTCCCTCCCATTGCTTCTACATAATTCATTTATCTACCAAGTTGAGGAGCGTCACTCTTGGGGCTCTCCCCTTGTGCCCTCACACTGCCTGTGTGACTTTGGCCACCACGGCCCTGCATGTGGCTTGTGGGCACACCCAACCACGTCTGATGCAGATCGCGTTTGCGAGGGGTCTTGGTTTTCAAAGTCAAGTCCGGTCTTTGAGAAATCTCCCCCTTTTGCGGTGCTTGAACAGCGATGGAGCATTTTGGGAAGGCAGCCCAGGGGGTGGGGTGGCAGAGCTGCCCCAGGTCGGGTCATGTCCCCCGAGGCAGGGCTAGGAGCTGCTGGGGCTTCTTGGAAACGCTGCAGACGCAGGCGAGCAGGCACCTCACACCGTGCGGAGGCATCTGTTGTCGTTTCCTTCCTCTTTTCCAGAGACAGAAATAACCACCGCCATCCACAGGCCTGTGCCCTTCCACTCCGCCCCTGCATGAATCACACCGATGCTGCCCGAGGTGAGAGTGGTGACGACAGAAATCCCCCGTCCGGCCCTGTGAAAGGCCCGAGGCAGGCCCGTCGCTCATGCACTTCTTCACAACCAGAAGCAGCAACAGCTGTTGTTTCCTTTGCTAATAAATAACTCACGGCTCACACTCAGGCTTTGGCTGGGTGTTTTGAGGCCCACCCTGAAGCGCGGCAGCCAGAGCCCTGCTGGGACGTACCCTCTGGCCCAGGCTGCCGGCATGGCAGTCACTGCCTGAGGAAACCAGGCCTGGGGAGTGACTGAGGGAGGCGCTGATTTGAGACACGGCACACAAACCCGTTCCTGCGAGGGCACCTGCAGGTGACAGAGGTCTCGCTGAGGCAGGGCCTCAGAGCGGGGCCATCGCCTGTCCTGCCTGGTAAGGGGGGGCCCCAAAGGAGCACCTCTTCTGCCCTCCCTCCGGCTGGCTGGGCAGGGCGGCCTGGTCCACCGCCATGGAGCCAGAGGTGCAGGGCGGTGGAAAGGCCACCACAGCTAGAGTTAAGCAGTCACAGCGACACGAACATCTAGATATGCTCGAAGGTGGTTTTCTCCCCAAATTTTGTTTTCAGCAGGCAGAGCACGACGTGAAGGGCAGGCAGGTCAGCTGGGACAGATGCACGCTGATAGCTGGTCAGGATTTTTCACACTTACCGCTGTGAAGGAAATCTCCGAGACCTAAAATGTTTCCTCCCTTCTACAGACAAACGTTCATTACCGCCGTTTCAGAGCAAGGGACTTGGCTAACCCGCCTGTGCTCATATCTGGGGTTTTTTTCAGAGGCTGAAACGACTTCTAATTAAGCCGAGGTAGTTAACTTGCTCACAAAGGCAAGAGCAGACAAGCTGTTCTGATGTTCTGAAATGAAGCTTTTTATTCTCTGTATATTCACCCGAGCCCTGTGTAGCAGAGGCATTCGGAGAAAGTGCTAAGAGACATGAATTGCCCCAGTTATTTGAAATTATTTTAATGGCTGTGTTCACCCAAATGCAATAGAAACCCAGGAAAGGCTGAGATGTCAGGGTGCCCACATTTCTTTTTAATTCTTGCCTGCTCCCCATGGTGATTTACTTCATAAAAGGACCACTTTACATGCCTTTTCTTTATCAACACAAGCATCAGCTCGTGTGCGTTCACACGCCTCAGCGCTCGCAGAGTACCCACAGAAGTTGCGCAAACGTTCGCAGACTGTTAATTGCAAATATTGGGCAAAAGAGTATCAATTATATCGAACAAGCTTGAATAATTTCCCATATGAAAAATCAGGGGGTGGGGAGGAAGGTCTGAAACATATTTTTATTGTTTATTCTTAGAAATTATTCATAGTGTATGATCAAGTATAAAAAGGCTGCGAAATCTGTGTTTAAAATAATGTAATATGTACTCTCCACATTTTGCAAACTAGTAAAGACAAACACTTCTTTTTTTCTGCTAAAAGAATAGATCAGTTTTAATCACAATCGTATATCCAACTTTTTATCCCTCTTGCAGAATTCAGTAAAACAGCTAGTGACCGAAAATGGCTTTTTCTATCAGAAAGAGAAGTCAGGCACTGATGAAAATAACAGTGCTATCGCTTTTCTCATTTAAGTTCCAAGTATTTTCTCTCTTTCTTTTAACTTTTAACCTATTTCAATAGCAAGCAAAAGTAAAATTAGCAACGGAGTAACGAACTGACAGGGCTCGGTGTGAGAAGACAGAAAGGGAACACAGGGGCAAGGCCTCTTCCCTTAGAGGCACAGCTCGACCCGGCTGAGGTGAGGCTGCACATGGTTTCTCTCTCCCCCAACCCGCTTTTTTTTTTTTGGAGCAGAAGTAGTTGCCACTTACGAGGTCTGCCCAGCTGTCATTTGAATGCGTTTTGAATATTAGAGTCAGAGTTTTACCACTCAGCCACACCCAAGGACCCCATTGCCCAAGTAACGTCTGCAGAACCACCCTGGCAGGGTCTCACAGGAGACCTCAGCAGTCCCTACCGATCACGCTGCGGGCAGCACGGCTGCGGCTGTGCCAGACCCACCCCAATAAGCCATTTGGGACAACCTTCAGCTAAGTTCTGCCGTGTCCAGGTTTCGCTCTCTGCGTTTGAGTGGCCGCACTTTTTGAGCATATCAGTTCTATAGCTCAGGGAAAGCTGCATAATTGCAGACACTAAAATAGCGTGCTTCGCAGCTTGTTCCCAGTGAAAAGTGCCTTTTAGCTTTGAAAGTCTGAAAATAACCAGGCTGTGAAAATTTGGACCATTTTTATCATATAGCACCAAACCAAAATCCCCCCATTACTTTATCTTCTCTCCCATAGGATTTTAAAAAATCAGCCAGCTTGCAGTGGCCTCACACCTTGCACTGGCTCTAGGATGCACAACCAAGAGTATATCACGCCAACCCCAAATTCCCTGTGCATCACGTATCGTCAGCTCAGGCATCTCAGGGGAGCCTGTTCACTTTCCTTTCCTCGAGTTGCAAGCAAGCCTTGAATCCTTCATTTCGTAACGCACCGTAACAAGCCTTGAGAAGCAAATGCGGATGAGAGGAGATTTGCAGTTGTGGTGTGATTCTGGAGCACACCTTCATCTGGCTTTGTCTGGCACAACAACTCTCCGGAGCCTTCTGGTCCCTGAATAACAGCATCCCATGGCTGATGCCACAACACAGCATCCCGGCCTAGCAGTCAGTGCTCTTCCACACGTGAAAGGAGCAGTATGAAATGTTGCAAACAAAGCTTAACCCACAGAGAAAAAAGACCATTTGATAGAACATGCTGGCAAAAATGCCAAAAATTTGAAACAAGGAGTTAGATCTGTGAGTGGGAACCATAACCAAAATGTCCATGATGGTGACAGATTTGAAGATTCACAACGTGACGTTTTGCATGTGATTTTTTTTAATGTTCACACAGTAACAATGACTACTTTCAAATTAGGGTTACAAAACCTGAAACTTTCAGTGAAGAGGCATTGCAAGAGTTCAGACGTAGAGACCTATTTCTTCCAAAAGCCAAAAGGTGTTTAACTGTGGACTGCAAATACCCAGCCACTTGTGTAACTCCATGTAACCATCACACCGCTGGGGTTCTTTTACAAACGTGTCAGTTTTAGTGTTTCAGGGGGCGAAGGACTGGCAAGCAACACCCGGAGAGAAAGAGAAATAGGAAAGAGAGGAGTAAAGAAGCAACGGGCGGTGATGGGAGCCCTCGTCTTGTGTGCTCGGGTGCCGAATCTTGTAAAGATTTACAGCTGGTGTGAAAACCTCATAGACCAGTTTGTTTTTATGACCAGAAGCTTCCCCTACATTCAGGTGGAGGAGCGGTAAATTATTCACCAGGCTGGGAGCTGGCGGGACGATCACAACCTCAAGTCTCCCAGGCACCACTGCTATTCAAGGTGCTCACGATGCAAATACCTGCTCACCTACATCCCAAGTGAGATCGCCCCTGGGATTCACAGGAGGGGAATGATTTAATTGGGAATTTCTCTTTTTAAAGCAGCTCAGAGGTAGAAGAGAGTACGGAGAGGAGCACTCAACCATTTTTTCAGGGACAAACTACAGATAAGAGCTGAGCTACAGCTTATTTGCTTAGTAGGGCAACTCCTGAACCCCCACCTTGGATTTGAATGAGACAAGCCAACGCATCC
>NW_010226163.1:17811-32846 GCF_000690775.1 Eurypyga helias
GCTGGGCCAAGCACAGGTCACTCTCTTGGGATCTGTGGGGAGAGAGAATCATCCTACAGTGCTATGGCACCATGCTATAAGGTCAGTTCTGAGCTGGCTGAAGGACAGGGAAAGGGAGAATAAAACCCTTGCTGCCCTAAGAAATCCCCTGGGGGATTTCCTCTGCAGGCAGCAGAAACCTTGGGATGAGACAGATCTGCAAGATTTGAGATGGTGCAGGACAGGGGGGTCAGATAACCTGAGGAGGAGGGGAACACCACGACTCCGGAGGGATGTATAGCAGTGCATGTTAACCCCGCTCCATCTTCCAGCAGAGTTCTTTTACACATACACACGTGGAGTTTCCACCTCCTTAGCCTGGCTTTCTGTGCAGGAGGGTAACTTGGCCCATGTAGGCACGTCAGGATTTGACTTTTAGGCTTGCCAGGCTCCCCAGGATGCAAAGCCTGTTTCAGTCTTATTTTGGTACTACCCAGGCAGTTATACTTTGTATGGAAACTCAAAAAAATGTTATTTATCCATCCTAAATACGCACATTCAACATTTCCCTGTACTTAATTTTTTACTATAGTAGGGGACTGGTTTCACTAAAACCACCGTTTAGAAAAGAAGCGTACTAAAATTATGTGAGAATTTCAGTGCTCATGAAAAAATACCATTCATCCCTGAAGACTGCAATTTTTTCTGTCCAGCAGTACAGCAGGGACAAGAGCAGTGATGGTCGTACAGCTTCACCTCTGCTACCCCAACCACATGTCTAAACCAGCCCTGACTGTATGCCAGCCCTTCCGGGCTTGTAACCAGGTGAGGCCTAGGAAGAATCAGCCTAGTTTCCGCCTGGTTCATCCCATCATTGACAACATTGCTGAGGAACAAGGCCAAGATAACGAAGCTCAGAAAGCCACAGGACGGCTGTCAAACGTCACGAAGTTCTGATCCCTCCTACACTGGACGTACTAGATGTGATTACTGTTGTGCAGTGACTTGGGCACCTCTAAGAAGTGCTAGGCTTGCCCGCAGGCCGTTTATTATATGGAGAGGACAATTGGCTTCTGCAGTTAGCTAAAGGAAGAACCTCCAAAATAAGAAAACAAACTGTCAGGATTTTACAACAACATGTACAAGAGTCTTTTAAATAAAATACACAGGAGTCAGATTCTGTACACTGAGATATTAAAGTAAACACAACTCCATGAGGACAGACATGGCAAGAGGTGGGGGTTGATCCAGGCAGAAATTGGTCATTAAAGAAATGCAGACAAACAACAACCGAGGAACATCATCCACAGCAAAATCAGCACAGCTCTGATCTGCACATCTCCAGGCTAGACCCGCTCCAGTCCAGGCTAGCAAAGTCCAAACACAGGGTATGACAAGGGTATGTACCCACACCTTCCATTTTTAAAGATAGTGCCCGTGTGTGCTGGGGAGGAGCAGAGGAGACAGAGTGCACATCTGTCTCACGAGGGTCGCCTGCCCTGCGGTGCTGCCGGGAGTCCTCCTCTGATTCACCTCCCCTCCTCTCTGCCGCAGTATCTTTGCGCCAAGAGACGGAGAAGAAACGTGGGCAAACCCGCTGCCGACGGTCCTCAAAAGATCTTGCACTCGTTGATGGAGAAGAGCTTCCGCCTGTTCTGCCTTTTGGCTTGATTGACTGCTGTCCGCACAGCGTACTCAAACACCTGCTGCACCCCGCGGTTGCTGAGGGCAGAGCACTCCAAATAGCCTTTGGCTCGCACGTCGTGGGCAAGCTGCTTCCCGTCTATGGGGCTGATGCAGGAGGAACGGTAGGGCCCCGTGTCGCGCTGGTCAGTCTGAGTAGCCACTACCAGAACAGGGATGCGGGGCAAATGGCTGCGGATCTCGCCGATCCATTTGTTCCTCAGGTTCAGAAAGGAATTGTGGTTTGCCACCGAGTAGCACATTAATACCACATCTGCCTGCTGGTATGAGAGGGGGCGAATGCCTTTGAAGGCGTCGCTGCCAGATGTGTCCCAGAGACCTAGGCTAATCTGTACACCATCCATGAAGACATCCACGCCGGTATTTTCATATACAGTGGGTCTGTAGTCATCTGGAAAAGTATCAGAGGTGAAACGTACCAAGAGGGATGTTTTCCCCACCGCAGAGTCTCCCACCAGGACGCACTTGATTGAATCCAGCATTTTATTAACGTCCAGGACCAAGAGCCCCGTCTTGGCGCAGCAGGAGTGGGACGGAGAGATGCAGTGGTCTCGGAGGCTTTCTAGATAACTTCCATTTGGTGAGAAAGCATCCCAGTATTTTTACTTCTCAAGACTTGATTGTGTCACTCGAGTCTAAAATCCCCTTTTCTCCCACACGGCTCTGTGGTGCTGTTGGTTTTAACTCTTCAGTGAGTCAAATGAAGTTTCTGGAAGAGTGAAAATAAAATGTCACATTTATAGCTCACAGAGAACAGATCAAGATAAAGCCACCTGGACATGCCTTTGGACAAACACGGAGAATACCCCGCTTCGAGGATGCTGAACCCTGCCGTTCCCTCCCAGCCGGCTGCGTGAGCAACAGCCATTCACATAAAGAACCTTCTTGCTGCTCCACGGGGGGGAACGGTTCTATCACCTCTGCCATTCTCCACTGACACCAACTGCTTTTTTCCTCCATTGTCTAAAAAACGAATCAAATCAATTTAACGTTGGTGTAACTGCTGGTAACGTGCTTTGAGTGAGACATTTCCTGCCTCTGACTTTCACCAAGACTCCTGAATTCTGAATCCCTCTTAACTGAGCAGCACAGGTTCCCTTGAAAATGTACCCATGCTCTCTAGAGGCAGCCAAGAGAAAAAAACCCTTCACTAACCAATTTGCCCATTTAAGCAATCCTGTAACGAACAGTACCACCGAACCACTTGCGACAATGAGGAAGCAAAGATTTCAGGTGTGAACCTTGAGCGACACGAACCTTAATGGTTTTCAAAAGCCATGTAGGATTCGGAGAAAAACAGACCAAAAAAAGTTCTTAATCTTTCTTACAAATCGCTTTTCAACGAGCAAGAAGCACAAGCCAAAGCAAGCCACACCACCAGTGCTGCCCCAGTCAAACCATTTCATCTGAGGGTGATCTAGCTGCCCAGACATATGCTCTGTTGTAAAACTGAACTGAGAGTACCTCTTCAGGGTACGTAATTGCTTTTGAGCTCCTGCTGGCATTCAGTCAAATTTTCCTATTTTGAAAGTGTTCGCCTTTTCCCCACGAGCTGTGTGCGAGATCCACTGCTCGCGCGGGGCGACACGCAAGATGCTCTGAAGGTCACTAACTGCACAAGTGAAGGAAAATTAGTTCTGCTTACCCAAAGTAATTCGAAAACGTTATCACTGCATAATTTCAAAATGTCCTGTATATGTTACACATGTTATGTATTTCTGCCTCCTTCATATTTGAAGAGAGAAGTCACAGCTTAAGGTTATTTGCACAGAAACAAATGATGGCCGCAGAAAGCATATCTCTATATAAAATATATATATCGATGTTACCGTAATGCTCTCTCGTTTCCTTACTCCAGCCCCCTTACCACCACCACCCAACTTCTAGTATAGTCAAAGCTTTGGCTTACTCCACAAAGAGAAATACAAAAGGAAAAGAAGAGAAAAAGCACTAGATGAGATTAGAGAGAACATTTTAGAGGCACTGACAGCTGCTGCAGACGGGTCCCCTGCTTTCATTTTGTAGTGAGGCAGTGCCCTACCTCCTCCCGTGCTGCCGGCACACCTGCAGCTCTCCCACCCGAGGCACCAGCCGAAAACAGATGTGTCAACGGCTCGGCGGGGGCACGTTGCTTTATCGAAGCGGCACGAAGTCCTCGTGCGTACTCACTCGAGTTACGGGTATCTAGGGGAGTCGTTGCAACAGACGGCAACGACGGCGCTTCCTGGTCTGTCAGCGTGACCGTGCGCTCGCCATCTGAGCTCGCTTCTAGGAAGTGGGACGGAGGCTGAGGCCGAGGCCGCCTCACAGCATTCCCGGCTGCCGGGAAACCAGCTGCTCTGTTGGCAGTAGTTGGAAGTTTGCTTTTAAGGGTTCACTAGGTCTAACTTCACTGTCTCGCCTTCTCCATTCCCCAGACAAACTCTCAAGGGAATTAAATGAGACATTTACAAGAGGCATCTATGAAAAATTGGAAAAGTATATACAGGTTACACAGTTTGATTACTTGAATGCATCATCATCCTTCCTCCAGGGTATTCTACTTCAAAATTGTGTCAGCAGTACAGTTTGAAAACACCACAATTCACCACAAGCCCGTAGCGTGTGATTCAGACAAAACTGCCTGCTCCCAGGAGAAAGTTAGCAGGTGCCAAGTCTCCCTTTCAGAAGCAACATTTCTTTGGTGCAAGTAGTCCTTAATGCCTTCAGGGTCGTACCTGGTGTGTATTTAAATGTGGGGGGAGATGAGGATGTCCGGAGCATGGATTTTGCTATTTCATAAATGCCAGAATAGAGAAAGACAGACAGAAGGATTGTTCTGCTACTCAGCTTGTTGATGATCAGGTCTGACTACGCTGGCTATTTGGAAAGTATATTAATGATTAAAGACAAAAAAAGATATTAAGGGTTATTAATATAATGGCTGGTCGTCACACACAGTAACAAAAGGTGAAATATCCCATCACGGCAGCGTGGAGATGTTTTCAAAGCAGATCGTATTGTTCAAAGATCCGTCGATGAAAAAAATGAACAGGACGGGCCGAGGTCCATATTCCGGCCCTGTGGACTGATTGCCGCCAGTGGTCCTGATCTCGCTTTTGTTCCCAGCCGCTTGCAGTTCACTTGCCTCCCTACGTAGCTGGGACTACATATGTGCATATGAAAGGGGCATTTTAAATTACGCGCGTAGCCTGTCCTTGCTGCAACCTCAGGGTAAGAGCAGTGCTGTGTGTTAAAATAATTACACAAGTTTACCTCCATTAATGGAAAACCCTCTAGATGAAACATCAAGGGAAAGCAATGTCCCTTAAAGGACAGGCCAGTACTGTGCTCTTCTACACCTCAGTATGCAACCAGTTGTGTAAATATTTGCAAAAGCTTCCTTTCCCTCACACTATACCTATGGTCTGCATCCGACATTACCAATTAAAAGACTGTGCAAAACCTTCTCATCTGAGGCAAGCTGCTGATAGATTTTTTTTTTCAACGATTTTTTTCCAAATTTTACTGACTTTATCAAGTCCGTTTTAGAACTGGAATTCCAGAAATAAACCTGCATCTACTTTTACGCTACTTTGGTTTATGCTTTCATCACTTTTAACAAGATTTTATTTGAATAAGAAGGTGAGAGCTTTTATAATATGATTAAGTGTAAGAATATATGTTTAATTCTGATGCAGTCATTCTGAATAGTGACCTTTAATAAACTTTGGGATTAACTTCAAAGAAAATTCTTGCACAGTTTTAGATAGAGCACTGTTTTTTCAACTGTATCATATCGCTGGTGTAACTAAGGTTCATTTTCTTTGCTTTCCTGGTTTTGTTCCCTCTGTCTTGGGAATACAGAGCTTTAGTACTGGTGTGTGGTTATAGAGCCCTCGCGCTTGGCTGACAACGTGAGAACGAGAAGCTGTACAACAGCCGCTCTCCCAGCACTGCCTGAACCTCAGCAGTCCCAGACAAGCCAATGCCTTGTACCTGATCAAGGCTGAATACGACACGGAGCAGGTGAGTGGTGTTATCAACCCATAACGCGATGGGAAGAGGAGCACAGCAGCACCAAGCTCTGTGCAGATGCAGGATTCACTCCCTGAAAAACTAGTATAGTATTCGTTGAATCAGTTCCACCAACAGCAGAAAGCAGGGCTGCTTGTAGCAGAAGGGCTAAGTTTATCAACTGCACCAAATGGGATTTTCATTTATGCCAGGAACGCCTCTGGCATCTACTGTAAGGCCATTGTGAGCATGGCTCACCATGGTGAAACGTCTGCAGGGAACAGACAGTGTCTTACAACAGGGGAAAATGAAAAGAGTCAGGAACTCCTCATAGCAAAACCTGCCTTGGATACTGACAGTGCACCCTCGGGTAGGCCGGGATTTGGAAGGGATCAGCTCATACGTAAGCAAACCACACAGCAAGACAACAGGCTTTTGAGATCAGGCAGTCACAAAATGCTTCAGAGAGTTAAAGCAATTAACGTGCTAGCTATTATTGCCATTATCCGGTCCCTACCACAATTACATTTCACTGCAGTTCCTGTTGATATCAGGATAAGAGGAGGCTAATTTTTCAGTTTGAGCACTGTGTACACTAGCTCTTCAAGAGACCTGGCTTTGCGAGGAAATAAAAATGTTTATACTAATAAAAAAAGGTTGAAAATGGCTGGAGAGGCTTCCACTGTGCGATGCTTGAATGCACACACACTGTCTTTACCTGCCCACGTTACTCCTGTGCGTCCTACCTCATGCACAGGGGTGGGGTCTGCAAAACAGCATCTACAGTTCTTCTCTGTCGCGTTGATTATAATCACTGCTCTTTCTAACTGCGCCGCAGCTACGTAAAAGCTCTCCTGGCATCTCCTAGCTGGAGGCTCTCGAGGTGAGGAAGGAGGCACGGGGACTACCTTTCCTGACCAGAGCAGGACACAGCTTTACACCCTCACCTCCATGGGTGCAGTGGATGCTGCAGGGCACAGACTGGGCCTGAGAACAACTCCTGAGAGCAGAAGGAGAGTGGGGAGGAGGAGGACTCTCTGGAAATCAGGGCAGGGCAGAGGTGCTGTTGCCTGCTTAGGGGCAGCACCCAGAAGACGGAGCAGGGAGATGATTGGCCCCCTGTGATGGAGACACCGCAGCCGCTGTGGATCCGGTCTGGATGCTCAGCTAGATCACCAAGGTCACACTACCTTGTTTTCAACTCTGTGGGTGAGTTGTACTTGTCCATTCAGGTACAAACCTCCAGACTGCCTTGCTGCTACATCAGCTGTAGCCGGCCTGGGGAGTGCAGCTGGTCTGCAAGCAAACGTCCCCTCGCTGTGAATTTTCCTGTCATGCGTTCATTAAGCTGATGCTCTGACTTTTGCATTAGCTGCCTCCTGGTTTGTAAACTCATTTTAAGACGATTTTAATCTGTAGCACTAAGTGGCTCTGGTCTTGCCAGTCTAGGAAACAGCCTCCCTCCGCCCCAGAGAGTTTCAGACCATAGTGTCATTCCGCAGTGGTACCACTGCCAGGAAGGAGAACTGGCTCGCAGCCCACACCTTCACAAGGTGCCGCATCTTTTCCCCAAACTGCTCCTCCAAAAAAACCTGCATTTGACTCACACACTTTCCAAACAGGCTACGAGAGGGGCCATCTGTAGTCTCTGGCCCAAGAGCAAGATGGCTCGTTCGTTCGCTGGTTGAGAGCTTTTATAGAGATATTTTATCCTTGAGTACAGTTACACCTGCCATCGCTTCCTAAAGTTAGAAGAGCAAGCAACAGGCAATGAACCCGCATTTTCAAAACTAGGATGTCTTGTCATCTCAAAAACAATCTTCTTGAAGCATTAAAAAAAAAAAAGCAGACATAACAACTTAGAAATTTTACTTTCACTCCCGTATTCACAAAACTGAAATCCTGTTCCTGTTCTCAAATTTCAGTGCTTTGTTTTGAAAAAAATACAAAACTATTCTATGTTTTATTTCTGATTTATGAAATTTAAAGAAAATGGACAACCACTTTCTTAGCAGCCTTTCCAAAAATCACTTCTGGATCAAGGTAACACCTGAAAATTTAAACCTCACTTTCTTTTTTTGGCAGTTTTAACAACTGAAACTGAAGGAAAGGATTTATGACCAAATATTCAGTCATCTTGCCAACTTTATTATTAGCAAGGGAACTCAAGTTATCAAATTTAAAGGAAATTCCCTTACACTGAAAATGGGGAATCTTGCTATAAAATAATGACAAATACAGACCAAATAAAGAAAATGAAACTAGACATTAAGTCATATTAAATGGATGAACATTTTCCATATAAGAAAATGTACATATTTGCACACATGGTTACACACTGCACATACATATAAAGCTGTATAATGAGATACCTTAAAGTAACATTGCTAGTTTGTTACTTTAGTAATAATACCTATAATTAATATATATAAGCAATGGAAAATGACATGTGTAAAGGTCTATTCAATTGACTACAGTCACTCCCATTTTAATTACCAAATTAGACAAAACAAGTATTATTTATTTTTATTCTCAAGAACCCTTTAGCTGTGACTAATCACACCTTGGTTCACGTACTTACAAATTAAACATGAACACAAATGACTCGAGCCACTCCAAAAATTAATGGAATGTCTGGAAGAGTCTCCTGCATTGATCTGAGATCTTAAATTCAATAAAAGTCAACGTGATCTGGCAGTGCGAACCACCTGCTTCAGAATTCAAACCGTGAGTGTGAAGTCCTTTTCCTCCACGTGCTTATGGCACGACATGGTGAATCAGACTGTGCGGTGTTCATGGCACCATCGGGCATTTTCACAAGTGGCCCTTTTGCAGTGTAAGCGTTGCATCCTCTCCAAATAAAAATTGGGGTAAATTGAGTGTGGGAAAGTAACCCCTTCACAGAGGGTCAGCTCATGTGCCATTCTCAGTCTGATCCAGCATCCTCCGAAGGCAGCAGAAATGGAGCGGCACGTCGTGCCCTTGCGCGGCACATGCCCTTGCACTTATTGAATGTTTCCCTTCTGCAAGATACCGGGTATGTCACCTTCCTTTCGCACCCGTCCCTGACAGAACGTTTCTCCTCTGCTCTTAGAGAGAGAAGAAATTCCTCTTGAGTCTCACCACAGACTCAGCCGTACATGGAGCAGCTGGGGTGCAAATGTCACACGTGTGGATGTTCGAGCACCGTTCACCCACCATCTGTCCGTCTGCATTCCTCCCCAGTCTCCGGGTTTGTACACACGCACACACATAGAGGTGTATGCATGTTCACCACTGACACAGAACTCCCTCTGGGTCCGGATGGGGATAGATAGGCTTGCAGATGAACGTGGATAAAGCGCTGACTACGGCGCTGCCACGCGCACCTATGAGAAGTCACTGTCTGTCAGGATGGACACCCAGTTCAAAAGCAGATTTCCACCCAAGTCTAACTGAAGCCAAACTGAAGGACTGACATTATGAAATGCCTGATATTTAACTAATTGACTTCAATGAGACTGCTCACTGTGTGTAGAGTTATTCACATGTGGAAATGTTTGCAGCTTTGGGCCCCAAACCACTTCAAATTTTTCATGCCACATCCTCTTTGAACGCAGTTCACCTTTCTTGAAGTTTGAGACAAATCAAAAAGGCTCTTACAACATATTATTGTAGATTTCTTTTTTTACAGGTTTAGCTCTTCAAAATCTCCTCAATTTTTGGGGGCTCACAAAATGTGAATTCCCTTTTATTTACAACCTCCAGCAGTGGTTGTGTTCTCTTTGCAGAAAGCCTGGCCCTTTCCCTGTTTCTGATTGGGGATGTTTTGACCATCTGCAGACATGGGATTAATCATCATGAAGTATCCATTTCCCTTTCACACACAACTAATATTGGTTAGTTTGAAATAAGCATTTGTAAGTTCTTGCAGAATTATGCATTATTTGCTAGTCTGGATGCATAGAAGTGTATATGCATATATAGAAAATATTGAAAATAAATCAGTGTATATTTCAAAACCTAACTATTGTAATAATGAGCCTATACATCCACGTACCCAAAATGACATCTATATGTACATGCATGTTTTTGTATGTCCACATACATCTATAGACATGTGTCTGTGCATACACTGATACTCATCCTTCTGCAGAAGACTTTGCTACAGATTGCTATGCAAAACAGACACATATTCGGTGTAAGGTATCTTACCATCACTGAAAACGTGCACACATATTTCGCATCAAAGAATGGATGCATTATTGAAATGACAGTTGTCCTTAAATTGCTTTATTTTTACATATAGGTCGCATGTGTACTCGTACACACATAAGCAGAAACGACCGCTGTGCTAAATCTGGATTTGCAGTGACATAGGTGTATTACTGATAGATAAGTCTTACACATACACATAAATTACATCGTCACACATAGTAAACAACTACATTTCTACTGTGTATGCAGCCAGTACATTTTTTAGGCACATCTTTACAATATCTTACAGTGATCTGTTTTTTAAGGAGATGCATGGATTTATATTAAATCCCGCAGATGTGTAAGTTGGTAAAACGTTAAAGCTAACCACCTGGCAACTCCACACACACACACTTGCATTTACTGGCAAGAGGGCTTCCTCCCTTCCGGAGCCTGTGTGGAGCCCACGGTGGTGGAGAGGGCTGACTGCAGGGTGTTTCGGTCTAACCTGGGGTAGGACTGCGCTCCTCTCCCCTGTTTGCACAGCACCTTTTTGACTGGGTCCCTTAAACACTAACGAGTAACCAGTATTAACAGTATAGCTAAAATAGGAACAATAAATGAAGAAAAAGGTCTTAAAGAAAGCATCCTACCATGTCTCCACAGCCCTCTCCAAGATGACTTTCTGTTCAGGTTTAACTTCGCTCTGGTTTTATAAAATGCCTACATCAGACTCTCCAGCCCAGATCTTCTCCCCCCGACCTCAGGGTGAGGAGAAGGAGGTTCTCCATGTTCACTATGGATTTGCCTAAGTTTGATTCAGTAGGTGGTGAAGGTGGCAGAGGAAAATATTAGTTAAACCAGATTTATCCAGTGTTTGACGGAAGCTTATTTCTGCATATTTTGTGATAAGATGTGTTGAATGTATAGGTGCTTTGAGCAGCAAACAACAATGCTTCAGTTGATCAAACGATTCAGAATAATGATTTCTGGATAAAACTGATTTTTTTTATTTGGGAAGAACACACATTTACTGTTTGTCACTATTCAATTTTGCTGTGACGAATGTTAAACTTTGTGAGTTAATGAGCAAAGATGATGAAGTGAGCAGCAATAATTTGGTTGGTTGTTTATTTTATTATTATTACAGAGAAACTGGACAACAATTTTGGCTTTTCCCCTTAGAATTGCCAGCAACAAAAAGCTTTTTCCTGTCTCTGTATATATTAGATAGATGCTATGTTTAAAATCACAGTCTAGATTTCAGCCACGGGGAAGCTGCCACCTTTTTAAGTTCATCCTCAAATTTTGTGCGTGCACGCACGTACTTTAAAACGTTAAAAACTTGGAGGGCTTGCTTGGAAACCATTTCAATCACTTTGCAAGTAGGAGGTGCAATATAAAACACAGAATTATCATAACTTTTGCTGCATGTGTTGGTTTAAGGTCTTTATCATTCTAATCTGTTTTTCTAAACTGAAAAAGGAGTTGCCTTGCACAATCTATCCCACAATTCAGTATTCATGCACTGTACCCAGCACAAAGATAAGGGTTAATACGTATTTACAGCCCAAGCGGGAAAATATTTTTTCTCGCTACGTAGCCTCCCTAGAATTCCTTAATTGTAGTAAATTAAATTCAACACAATAAATGGGCATGCCAACTTGCCTACATCGAATTGCCTACATCCTATGCATAGTTACGATTCAAGTCCAATTTCAAATGAACATGCCACTAAGATTTCTTTTTTCCCTGGAATTAGCACAAGTTACACCTGGTAGTTCAGATTTTACATTGATTTATATCTTATTCCAACCATATGCCAGGACAGAATATCTATTTCAGGGCATGTTTTCCTTTACTTTCCTCCGATTCCCATATAACCTTAATCTCTTTGTTACTTTTAAATAAAACACGCAATAGTCCAGACAGCACTGGGTCAAGAGGAGAAAAGCCTCTACTCTTTACCACCAAAAGTGATGTATAAATCCTTCTCACTCATTCTTCAGTTCTGTATTTTGAGAAGCCATTTCAGATGCTTAAAACTGACACCTGTTTGGCTTTCAGTTGGTTTGGAGATCATGCAAATCCCATGTTACGGTAAATTTTAATGCAGAGTTTCTGCTTCTCAGTGGGAAGCATAGAAAGTTTTCCTTGATCGTCTTGATTTTTACATATTCTGCATGAAAAGGATCATACATATGAAAAGAGAGATATTTTAGGAGAGCTACGTTTAAACATTATGAGAACATTTCCCATGCTTTATTTTTGAATCCTGGTGGACTTGATTCACACTCGGTGATATTTTACCCAACGTCTTTTCATCCAGAATTAAACCTCCACTGAAATTTAAAAATCTGCATTTAAATTGACAGAAACGAAAGAGATTACTTGAGGAATTTTTAAGACAGATGTTTTATAATGTATTTTTGTAATGAGAAAAACACAAGCACACAGATGATGAGGGGAAGTTAATAGATAATTCAGTCTGTCATTAATTCAGTAACTTTGAACTCTAAAAGACTTTACCATTTTTTAGGCACAGTCATTTAATGACAAAAAAAGGCAAGCTGCAAACTGTGTGTCCACTTACACGCCTGTAAGCAAAAGGAAAGAACGGTTTTCTTGCTAGACTGAGAGGTTCCACAGTCGTTCAATGACTGTGTGCACAGGAGACGACCAAAAGTGACCCCTAACTACCTAGGGGTGTTGGTCTCACACTTTTCTATTAGGAGAGCCAGCCTTAGCTGTAGCTTGACATAAAGCAGGATAACCGCCAAAAGCATCTGGCTGTCACTCACGAGGAAAGAGCTATCACCAGATGGTACAGCAGCCTCACACCGGGCGAGTGTCAGTTACTGAGACCCGCACTCCACGCTCACACCGTGTGTGACAAGCGGCACCGTGCACGGTACCAACCACAGCCCCTTCGTGCCAGCTTCTGCCAGGAGAGGTGTTCGTTCCCTTTCCGGCACATGCTGGGTCTTTCCTATGCGATAGGTCACCGCAGCCCCCCACTAGGGAAACCCCCAAACCATAGCAGAATCCTCCGTGGTTTCCAGCAAGTTCATGCATTTCGTCAGGTGAAGACAAGCATGCCAAGTTCATCCTCACCCTCATCCCTTCGGAATTAACGCTTCTCCTAGGTGTCTGTAACCAAAGACCAAATTCAGTTCCTTGTACAAAAGAAATACGACGCAGAAGGAACGCCAAGAGGTTATGCAGGGTGGGAAAGATCAAAACACCTGCACAGACGCGGGGCACAACCACGAGCGGGGCACAAGAACATACCCCCGTACCCGCCCTGCGAGGCACACGCGCACGCAGTAAGCGCTCAGACTGTGTTCCCAGCTAGCCTCCAGCTGCCATGCCAGCAGTGACGGCGAGCCTCCAGCACAGCCCCAGCAGACAAAATGACTGCTGGGACTATTACTCCCCACGACTTTGGCAGCTGCTCCTTTTAGACCCCATACACCAAGGCTTTGTACCCACGACTTCCCAATGCTCACGCTCCCAGCTGCATTACCCTGCTGTTATGCTTCCCCTTCCACTCCAAACCAAAGCTTTTGGTGGATTAGGAAGGTTTTCTAGTTCTTACCTGACATAAGAATTGAAGCACAACGAAATTCTGCTAAACTCATGTGAAAATGTATTTGGTTTTGTGGAGAAGAGCTAATGGTAGGCTACAGCCCACAGCTTCTGTTGTTAACATGGCTTTGTTGTGTTGTTTGTGTGATCTTGTCCAGTATCTTAATGCAGTAATGCTGTAATAGTGGGCTTGAGAACAGCTGCAGCCAACTTCCTTTCTTGAATACCTCACCGGGCTTATCCCAAGACATTTTTCAGCCGTAAACTGTGCTCACAGGATGGAAACCTTTGAAAACTGCTGATTTAATAAAGCCACACACCGCCGGCCAAAAAGTGAGAACCTAATTTGGAAATGATGCTGTGTAGTGTGATGTCTGAAATGTCACGTTCAGATTTTAAAACAAGGAGGTTTCACAGTTATATCTTTTATTTCTTTTCAAACCATAATCAAAAGCATTATAAAAAAATTCTGCCGTTTTTCATTGTATGGTCAATGCCAGATCAAATTAATCACTTGAACACATTGATCACATTCAGTAACATTCGGCCATTTTTTAATGAAAATTATCGAATCACAGCACCAGCATTTTACAACTAAAATGGAGGTGTTTGCTTTAGACAGAAGAGAGACTTTTCACTGAAAATCTTGTTCTTGTAAAGCCCCTAACCCAGCTGCTGACATGCAGCTGAGCTGCACAGCAAAAACAAGAGGAGAAACCACAGAATTCCATCTCCCTGCCTGGGAGTCCTCCCAGCTGGTTACCAGAGAGTGTCACCGAGAAACGCTCCTCAGGAGCTGCCGCTGGTGCAGCCCCGCTGCCCTACAAGACAGGCCACAAGTGCCGCCTGCAAGGCCGCCACCACGATTTCTGCTCGTTTCCTGTATGCTCTGGGCATACCACAAAGCCTCCAGTTTTTAAGGATTTATACAGCTCGCCCCTCGCTGTACAAGAGACTGACTCCCTGGTATCACTGGCACTGGCAGCTCTTACCAGCTGATGCCACTTCAGCATCAGTCTCTCGGTTGCTGGGTTTATGCAACAAGGAGAGTGCTTTCATTTCATCCCCAAATTCACACTCCCGATGGAGCAGCTGAGCCAGAATCTCTTAAACTTCTACATATACACATTTTCTTGAGAAAGCTGGTCACCAGGCTAGAACAGTATTTTTAGTAACTTTCTGGAAGTACAGCTTCATCTTCACTGTTTCACTGTGCTGCATGTAGCTATGGGGACTGTCCACTGATCTAGGCAATCCTGAGGCCTGCTGCTTTTCTGCCATGAGTCCGTCTCACACTGCTTGGGTGTGGTAAAATTCCCTTAAAATGGGATTAAGTTACAGTAATTTACAGTCACTTTGCCCTGCCAAATGACTACGAATTCGTGTCTTGCTATGCGCAAGAATCAAGCCCAATTTTTAAAAAATTTTAATTCTTTGCTCTGGAACTTAGACAGCAAGTACAGATTACTTATGAAAACACAGGTTCTCTATAAAGACAAAGCTACTGGTTTTTCTGGTTTGTTGCACCTAATCTAGTGAATATAAAGTTTGGTATTATGCCCCACCAAGGCCTACTCTCTCAACTCAGCAGG
>NW_010226163.1:32877-56979 GCF_000690775.1 Eurypyga helias
ACATGGGGCTTTTCTCCGCTGCAGCTACTGCCCAAGTCTCCAACACGGCATTCACATCAAGTCTGTACACACTTTGTAAGCTGGAGTTCGCTTGTGTGCGACACCTCCAGAGCCATCTTTGAAAGTGGAGTTCAACCAAGTTCTAAACTCAAGTAAGTACATGCGTACGTCTGTTCTACTGGAACGTTTGTAAACACCCGCCGATGGAAATGGCAAAGCAGCACAGTGTAAGGCACAATGTAACGCACGATCCCCCCTTATTCCGGCAGGAGCGGCAGACAGGCGTGTACTCACATAAAAAAACCACTGACAGATCTGTTTGCTAACCTAATCTCATTTATCCTACCTTTTTCCTCTGCAAGTATTCTCTTCAGGAAAAATCCCGTGTTAAAGCCGGCTTCCTCCTGATGCGGCAGGCCCACTCTGCCCCATCCACAGGTGTAAACACGGCTGAAAGAAGAAGTCAGAAAATCTTAAAGCCACATTCAGATTTTTTGTGGGGACCTGTGTCAGAAGGATGGTTCCGGCCTCTGCACGCTCCTTCCCCATTCACCTTTTAGACTAAGTACCTCTGGCTGGCAACGTGACAAGGCCTTCCCACCGCCGCAGAGCACCGTAAGACGCAGGTTGCGTGAGCAGAATGTAGCACTGGGCGTGCGTAGGTGTGCACACACGCACGCACACATGTACTGCTCTCTGAGGGGACACCCCATCACCAGCGTGCCACAGCTGGCTCAGGCAGCAGAGGAGAAGCAGCCGTGGGGGGGAGAGGAAAGCAAGGAGTTACAGACGTGGCCATTGACGCGGCACGTGAAGCCCTTCCATCTTAGAAAGTGGCAGAGTTAGACCTGGCGGGGCCAGGCAGCTGCTGGAACCAGAGCCAGTGGCAGATAAGTTGGCAAATTTAAAATACTTTGAATCTCATTTTCATCCCAAGAACCTAAATTTCACCTTTCTCAAATTCTTACAATACACCTGAATTTGCTTAGGAACGTTTAAGATGAAGCACAACAGTTTTCTGAAAACCATGAAGTACTTCACAAATGAGGAAGACAGCTGTCCTTTGAGGTATTGCAGGTTTACACTTGCCTATCTCTCCTGGGATCATAGTTCATACAACAGCAAAGGGGATCAGAATCAGACCCACCATTTTTAGATTAATCCCCATTTTCTCTCTTTTTTCTTACATCAGTTAACGTGGAAGATACAAGCATGGCACAGCCCATCACACCCTCTTTCTACTTTTTACAAGGCCTTTTTATGCTGAAGTGGAAAAGAAACTCTGGAACAAATGAAAATCCAGAAGATACATGACCTGAGGCAGGATCAGACCACTGTTTAACTGGATACCACAATACTGAGTACACCATATGGATGGCGTTAGAAGTAAAAATTACTGTGTGAATCGATTTCACAAACTTATTTGAAAAAGTAAAGCTAAAGATACTGATTTTGATTCAGAATATTGATTCAGATTCTTTTAGAAAAAAAAGAAAACGCAAAGAACTCACCAGATGCAGGAAGCTGAAAGCGGCTGTTGGAAATAAACGTTACGGAAGTCAAGTATTCTAGACGAGATAGGGGAAGACAAAAAGAAGAGTGGCGTTCTATGTTCTTGGCTTTCGCAGATGGACTTCTTTTTTAGCAGATTACAACAATTATATTATTCAGAGGAAAAAAAAGAAAAAAATAACTTAAACCTCAGGAGGTAACCAGAGACCACTACACGTACAGGCCAAATTAGTCCTGGCAACAGGGACTAGCTCATCCGGAGGCAGCAGTGACAGCAGACCCAGATGCAGTGACGAGAAACAGCGGAGTGGTTTAGGGTAAGTCAGCTTCCTGGTGAGAGCTCCTCATCTCTGCCTGTGTGGGTTTGGTTGTGGGTTGGTGTATGAGTGTGTATGTCTTTCTCTGTTCGGTGACTATGGGAGCAGAAAACCTTGAAGATGGGGGAGGGGGGCAAAGCCTCCGGGCTACAGCAAGCTTTCTCTTTGCAGTCTGCTGCTCCTACAGCCGCCTGCGCTCTGCTACAGCAGCCGATGGCAGGGCGCAGCCCAGCAGCTCCTGGATGTGCTAGGAGAAACGGGGCAGATCGACAGCGCAGTGCTGCATTGAGACACATTCCCATAGGGTGAACAAGACTTGGGATCATTTTTGTGCAAGCTGGAATATGGCACTGCCTTTTAAAAAAAAGAGACTATACATGTTAGGTGACCCAATGCACACACTTTTGGGCTGATTCAACATTGGTACTTAAGGATTTGTCTTAATTCAGTGAGGATTCCCCAGTAGCATTGGTTAGGCTTGACCAGCATAATTTCACCAGCACACGTCCTCTCTTCTGCCAGCCCAAGGAGGCTGAGCAGGAGGAGGGACCACAGGCGTAGAGACTCGGGCCCTTCCCGGCACAGACAACTTGAGCTGGCCAGCTCCTCAGCGCTTCCAGCTTTCCCAGCCCAACACAGAAAGCAAAGCTCTGATGATGTTTCAGGGCTTCAAGTGCCTGGTCTATGGCCTGTACTTCAGGAGCTGTGAGCACGAGATTGGCCCACTTTGGACAATCAGACAATCAGACTGCAGGGAGGGCACTCCTGTCTTGTACCCCTGAGGCACCCAAGAGCCCTGGCAGAGCAGAAGAGCTGCCCGAGAGCCGAACACGGTGGGGCCCCGAAGGCAGCACAGTGGGCTGGCTGCTCTGCAGTCAGAGGCATGGACAGAGAACTGGGCTTGTTCAGCCTGGAGAAGAGAAGGCTCCGGGGAGACCTTATTGCAGCCTTCCAGTACCTGAAGGGGCTACGAGGAAGCTGGGGGGGGCTTTTTACAAGGGCCTGTAGTGACAGGACAAGGGGTAACGGGTTTAAATTGCAAGTGGGGAGGTTTAGATTGGATATCAGGAAGAAGTTCTTCACGGAGAGGGTGGTGAGGCACTGGCACAGGTTGCCCAGAGAAGCTGTGGATGCCCCATCCCTGGAAGTGTTCAAGGCCAGGCTGGACGAGCCTTTGAGCAACCTGGTCTAGTGGAAGGTGTCCCTGCCCATGGCAGGGGGGGTGGAACTAGGTGGTCTTTAAGGTCCCTTCCAACCCAAACCATTCCGTGATTCTATGAGCTGGGCTCCCCAGCAGATTCAAAACTGACCCCGGAGGCAAAGAAATGGAATCCAAGTCCTTTTCAGAAAATATTTTGGGCTCAGTGAAGCCATGTCTGACCATCTTTAGCCATGAAGCAGTAGGAACAGGCTCCCTGATTCAGATCTAAAGCCATGCATTTTGTGTTCCTTGCAGGATGGGAACTCTCTGAAGGCAGCTAATGAATTTGTCCACATCAGCATTATGACAGTACAATGCATTCCAAGATGAAGTCATACCGCTTCCAAGAATGACTGAAAACCAACAGAATAAACTACAAGATAAAGCAAAAAGGAAACAAAAATGTAATTTATATGTAGATGAAAGACAGTTTGTGCCAAAAATACAGACAGCTGATGAAGTAATATAACCTGTGTAAACCTGCTGATACGAAGCTTGCAGAACACTGCTGCAGTTAGGCTGGGAAATCAATTTGTTTCTTTTCCCCATGAAATGAAATTAATTCAGTTAATTATCAACAAGGATAAAGGTAAGGAAGGGTGGCTCACAGCAGGCATTTTTTGAATGCTACCTTCTTAAAAGCTTCAATTTTCCTTATGGTTTGAGACAAGGTTTTGGATAAGGGGCTTCAGCGCATCATCGGTTTATGTGAGAATTCGAGTTACTTAATTTTCACATTAAACGCCCATTCTTCTGTTTTTAACTGGGTTTGGGTTTCCCGATACCAGGGCATGCAATCAGGCAATAAGTTTCCACTGCGATCGTGATAAAAGAAAATCAGACACCCAAACATTCTGAAATGTTTCCACCAGAACGTTGCGGCTTGTCAGAAGCGGAGAAATAAATACCATTCACAAATTATAGTGATATAAATGTCTCCGGTGCTCATCAACCATTTTAGGTCTGCTACAGATAGCAGCTGCTTAAAGATGCAACTACTCTTTTCTGGTTTGTGCTGCAGACTAATCCAGATGTGAGGCCATCTGGCTAAGCAGTTTGCATGTTGGATAAAGAACTCATCCATCTGTAGAACAGTTCATAAACAACTTTTGAATTGAGTGAGCTCAGTCAAAAATCAAGACTGTAGAATAAGAAACATGTTCTAACATGTATCGACTTCCATCCATTTCCCTTCACTGTGCTTTTTGGAGCATCATGACCCAATAACTTCCCCAAAACAGTGGAATGCCAGATTTGTTTTTCCTTCTGCCATTCTTCAGTGAGTTTTTGAATAAAAAAATTGGAGACCTTTCTTGGGGATGCACATGCTTAGTGCACTTGCCCCGTGGCTTCATTTCCTAGTGACCTGGAAGTCCACAAAGAGGGCCTCAGCTCCACACCCTCTGCACAACACATAGGAAATTAGAAAGTTAGGTATAATGCTGCAGCCTGACGTGTTTCTCTTCATCCTTGCTTTTTTGTGTGTGTCTTTCTTACTGCAGTCTTTCCACTCCTTTTCACCTCTTCATGCTGTGCAACGAAGGGGAACATCTGGCTGTGAGAGCGTGTTGTTAATACATTCAAAAACACATTGCTTCTCCTTTTTTTAAACGCAGTATGAGTCATTATCTGGGACTTTCAGAAACAAACACTTTGTTGTGGAAAATATTTATGGGGGTAGAGGGTTGCAAATTATTTTTGCATTGAAAAGTAACTTGACAGCAAAAAATAGTGTCCAAAACCTCAAGTAGCTAAGGGTTTATGACCAATTATGCAAAATAACATTATCCAGGGTTTTGTCATGGAAAGGCATAAGGCAGTTTGTAATGAAAGGTCACATTTGTCTCTTAATCCACTGATTTCTGTCTCACTTGGAGAAACCGGCAGGCTGCTGATGTTAGGAAGTGGTTTGAGATCAAGGAAGGAAGCTATTCCTGTCCCCCTGCCTGATTTCCTTTGAGTTCTCATTCGCTCAGCTCTGATTCTGGTCTCCCTCAAATAGTATGGTATGTGCAATTATCCTGGTTTCAGCTGGGTAGAATTAGTTTTCTTCTTAGTAGCTGGTATAGCGCTGTGTTTTGGATTTGGTATGAGAATAATGTTAATAGCACACTGATGGTTGTAGTTGTTGCTAAGTAGTTGTAGCGCTTATACTAAATCAAGGAGTTTTCAGCTTCCCGTGCTCCGCCAGCAGGGAAGTAGACAAGAAGCTGGGAGGGGGCATAGCCAGGACAGTTGACCCAGACTGGCCAAAGGGACATTCCACACCATATGGCCTCATGCACAGTATATAAAACTGGGGTTGGCGGGGGGGGGTGAGAACTGCTGCTCAGGGACGGGCTATTGATCACCAGGTGGTGAGCAACTGTTGCATTGTGCATCACTTGTTTTTGCATATTCCTTTACTATTATCATCATCATCATCATCATCTTCTCTTCCATTGTTGTCCTGCTAAACTCTTTTCATCTCAACCCATGAGGGTTTCTTTTCTGATTCCCTCCCCATCCTACCTGCCAGGGGGGAGGAGAGCAAACGGCTGCGTGGTGCCTAGTTACCAGCTGAGACTACACCACGACAGCACTGCTTGGGAAGTTAACCATGACACTCTTGAGACCCATTGTATTTAGTCCTACAAGCTTTTTTCCTGTCCTAGAGGATCATCATATTATATAAAATAAAGCTAATTGTTGCTTATGTCTAGGCACTGCACCAGAGGTATGAACAATATACAAGAAGTGTGCTTATTTGGTTAAAAAAGAGCCTCATTTTTTCTTAACATTTTCAGAGGTAGGCAGGAAAAATGTATGTGGTCAAGATGCCAGCTCTATGTTGGGAAAAGCTGGGATGTGGCTATTTGCTTTCCCTCGGGTTCCTGGGCAGTACAGAGGAAAACAGGTAGGTTTCCCAGACCAAATCCAACCTGGGGCTGAAAGCATTCCTTTCCCAGGAATACATACCTCAGACGTAAGGAGGCTTCCTCGCAGCACAGTGGAGAGCATTGCTGAAATCTCTAAAGTGGACTGGGCACAGCAACTTCTGCAGCATTATTCACTGTCAGAGAACTAAATCTGAAAGAGGAAATGAAAATGCAGTTTCACAAGCAGTGCCTACACGGATTTTGGTAAAACTCTCGCACTATTAATTACTTTGCCTTGATGAATTTAGGCTCTGGTTCCTCAGCAAGCTGATGCGGTGGTTAGACACCCGTCAGTTTTGGTATTGGTGTGGCACAAACCGAAGCATGTGGTGATAAATTAGAATCCAAAACCTCGCGTGAGGCGGGTTCCTGACACATCGTGTGGGGAGGACTAGGGTTTCTTCAGAGGGTGAGTCAAAGCCCGCCAGCATACGGAAGCTGGAGCATGCCTGACAGAGAAGCCTAAATGCAGGAGCATGCCTGAAATGCCACCCCCTTCCCATGGGCCCTCCTGCCTTCCTCCTGAGTCACAGAGCAAGATACTGAGTTCAACCCTCAGCTGTGCTCTTGAACCCCTTCCCAAGGCATTTCCACGTCTCCCTGAGATATGCCAAAGGAGCCGACGCAGCTCTGGTGCTGAGGCGTTGTGCTGCAGGGGGGAGCTGAGGCCACGGCTGCAGGTCCCCACTGTTGCGGGCATGGGGTCCACACCAGCTAGGTGCCACCTCCGACCACCTCCTCTGCTGGTTGCCATCCCCTACCTGGCAGGGCCACGCGAGGAGGCAGAGGGGCAGCCACAGCCTGGGCACCGCCAGCCTACCTAGCAGGTGGAGTTGGCTAAGGGGCTCCTCCACCTGCCCTGCAGAGGCAGATCTGGCCCTCTCGTAACACGGACGTGGAGCTGCCTTCAGTGACTGCCTTGTCCTATGCTTCAGGTGGCCCCCTAGCTACCCCTGATTCAGCGGATTTGGCCCCGGGCCACCCAGTCAGTTTCTGGGTGCAGACAGTGCTGAGATGGGCGCAAGGCACCGAATGACTCAGGCTGGGGCCTGCCTGAGCAGCACAGACCTCTTGAGCCCAAAACAGAGAACTCCGGGTATTCAAGACTGATACAGCTCTATGCTATATATTAATCCCCTATGCTTGTGCAGCCAAGGCAGGCAGAGATTTCCCCCCTTTCTGAGACAACAGCCTTTGGCAGTCTTAACTGCTCTCTACTACTTTTACATCTTTTTCCCCCAGCGTATAGGTGACTGATTAGCTCTTTCTCTGGGACATTCCTCTTGAGATCAGGTTGTCAGCAACGTATGCTGTGTGACAACACTAACGTTCACACACTTTTTTTATTTCTTGGTATGTGATGAGCAGCAACCGGTGTGCTAACTTCCTAGCACAATTCCTCCCATGACGCCAGTGGGGAACGACAGTCAGGGACAACCTGTGGGAAACGCTTTCCGCCAAGGCGATACGAAAACCGACTTCCCCTTTCCTGAAAGCGAAGCATGCTTAGGAACTGCACTGGGGGTTGCTTAACTCCCCTGTCTCTTGCTCTGAGACAGTCTAGCCTAAAAGCAGACACAGCACTGAGAAGAAATACAACCTTCTTCCCCCAAATCAGGGACTGATTCCCAGGCTGCCTGTGGTGGGGAGGCAGTGGCCAGGGCTGCAGGGTAGGCAGAGGAGGGCCCAGGCAGGGCCTGGCAGGCCCCACTTGGCAGCCCTGGGGTCTGAGGGTTAGCCCTGGGGTCTGAGGGGCAGCCCTCTCCTGCCGAAAAAAGCTTCCACACGCATAGCCTGCAAGCCCACCTCTATTTCTGTAAATTGCCTGGCTTTTGCCATTTTCTGTCTCCCTAGGGACATTCACACTTCCTTCCCCCATCTGGATTTAATGCAAGAATAATCCCAGTGGCTTTGCTGAAGCGGTGGAGGAGGTCTCTGGGGTTTTCTCTGTGAAATCACACCCAACCTGAGGCTTCTCCATGGCTTCAGGGCCGGGTCAGCTTCCCACACTCCCGCCCTGGCCTTGCGCAAGGGTCAGAGCAGCTGAGGTGCTCCCCAGCGCTAATGCCGGGGGAGAAAACACTGACGGCGGCCAAACACGCTGAGGAAACGCCGGTTCCTCCTTGCCTTCTGCCTCGGAGGGCGAAAAGCTGAGCAGTCTCGTGGCAGGGAAGTGTCAGAGGAAGCAGCTTTTCACACCAGCCTCGCTGGGAGGCAGCCCCAGGCCAGGCCCTGCGGCCTGCCCACCCCAGGGCTCCCCCTTCCCCGCCTCCCCAGCAGCCCCGGAGCGCTGCACCGTGCTCCAGGAAACCGCAGCCCAAGGCAGCTCAGCTCCCAGGCCTGGGGGGCTGCCGAGGGGCTCCCTCGGCCTTCTCCCTAGCTCCGGCCCTGGGCCCATGCTACTTGCACACCGCCCCGGCCTCGTTATTCCTGAAGTCTGTACCTCATCCTCGTCCGGAAAAGAAACACCAGCACAAACTAGGCCTTTTGCCCCAGCAAAGTCAGAAGCCATTGGAGTTCCCCTTGGGAAAATCAGCGAGATGAAGGCAGCAGCTGGTTTTATTTTGAATGTGCTTTTCCCACTTCCTCCTGGTTTGATGGGGATAGTCATGCTGTGCAGCCTCAGCCTTCTCGCTTCACCAGCCAGTTTCTCCTTTCTAGTCCGCGAACCTGAAGATGTTTCCCTAGAGCAAGGCTCAGACCAGAACCTGACGTAGTGCCCTGAATTGCTCCCAAAGCGTTCCCTGGGATGTTCTCTCTGCAGTATATAGTCAAGATAGCCACTTCACATCGCTATGGTGATAAATGCTGAACAGCTGAAGCTCCCAGTCCCCTGTGGTTTGCCTATATGGCACTGCACAGGCAGTAAGAGGGGATAACGTGGAAAGGCAAGGACACCGGGGAGGAAGACTGCTTTCACCCCGAATCAGAGGTGGGAATCTGAGGCAATGGCTGTGGTTTAGCCGCCATAGAGCAAACCCCGTTACACAGAGCTCCCACAGCCCACAGACTGCCATTCCGCCATTTACAGACCAAATTGATTAAATCTGTGGCACAGGCAGAGCAGTGCTTGCTCTCACGTCCCATGTGTATGACCAGCCACAGAGGAGGGTCCTGTTTCTCAAGGTAGCACAAAAATAGTAATAATCCATACAGTGCCTTAGGAAGCTTGTTGAGAGAGCAGTCGTCAGGGCAGCACTACCATGCTCAAATGTCCTACTGTTTGAGACCCAACACCATGACAGGGGACACAAAACCGTTAGGACAATAGGGAGGAAGGCAAAATGGTGGCTCCCCTTCAGTCCTATGTTCCCTCTCAGTCCTTTCTGTTTTCGCAGCTTGAGTCCAAGATCACCTAGCAGGACATGGCTGCCTGTTTCAAACCCTGAAGTGGCAGGGATTGCCTAAATGTCCATCATGGAATGGATGCCAAAAGCCCCATTTGTTCACCACAAAAAGCTACCAAAACTGCAAGTCCTCCCCACCGCCAAGGCCAGCAACACAGCTTTTGTCTGAGTCAAGACAAAGATCTGTACTATTCTTAAACTATGAAAGCTACAAAAATAAAGCTGAAAGAAAACCCAAAACCTGAACACGGTACAAAACAAGTCGCTCACAGGATGTTGAGCCCTATCTACTGCGTTTAGTTCAGCAAGACCTCCGCCTGGTGCACCCCAGCGACACCCTGCTTTGAGATGCTGGTTTGGATACATCAGTGCCGCTCGGCTGGGGCTGGCAGCGATGGGCTGCCCCTGCAGCAGTGCCCCCTCCATGATGGCACCTTACTCCACGGTCCTGCAGCGCCTCAGGGTCTCCCGGACACCTCTGCCCGGCCCAGCCGCCAGACGACAGCTTGTACAGATCCCTCCTAGCGTTTGCCATCCTCTCCGTTCACTGGCATGGCCCTACTCCATGCCACCGTCCATCCTCTGGCAGGAAGGCCCTCACAGGCCTTTCTTCATCACAGCAGGGCCTCGGTGCTGGTCTGGATCCAGTCGCCAGCCTTCCCCACAGCTCTCTCAGAGCCTGTGCCTGCACCTGGCAACACGCCCCCTCAGACATGGCCCATCCACATGCCTCCACGGATCTTCCTCACTAGGTTTTTTCAGCTTGCAGGGTATCTCCATGCCCCACAGATTCCCTCACGATCTCCCTGATGCATTTTCCATTGAGGAGTGGGAGGGAAAGGCTGGAGACCTGATTCAGCATCCCGAGTGCTCTCCAGCACTCAGGGTCACAGGGCAGAGTGGCCCAAGGGGTGGTAAAGACTCCTGGATCCTCTGAAGCTCCTGCCATTTGGGACAAACAGGTGCCGTTTATGGGAAGGGCTCTCGGAGCTAACCCTCAAAAGACAGCACCTCCCAGCTCCATGCCCTGTAGAAGCCACTCAGGCCACAGGAAAAAGGGAACTTTACCTCCTAACCTATCCCACAGGATTAGTGAGGGCAACTAATGAGAAGTCATTCCTAGCCCAGCCAGGCCCCATGAGGCAGTCAGGTGACACCAAGAAGGTCCTTCCCCACGAGGGTTTCCAAGAAGACCCTGTGCCACCACCAACGCCCACAGTGACACAGGCCTTCAGCGAACAGCACGACGTCTTTGTGTCAGTCTCTGAACAGACTGATTTGTCCCGACAGACAACACCACGGGGTAGCTAAAGGAGAAACCCCAACGTTATCATCTTCAAATCTGAGGGCAAAAATGAACTCATCTTGCCCGTCTTTAGCGCGGAGCAGCAAGTAGATTTTGAAAACAAACTCTACCCCACCCATCTGTAAAGGAGAAGAAAAGAAGGCACCAAAACAATGCTGCGAATGCAGCGTTCTCCCTCCGAGGAAGAAACGCATGGCATGTGATGTGCAATAACATCCTTTGGTGCACGTCACCCAGCGAAACAACAGGTCTGGTAAGGGCACAGCGAAAGCTGCCGCCACCATCGCTCTATGCCGTTGGCAAGGGCACCACCTATTGTCGGGCTACCCGACGCGTCCCACCAGCAGACACAACATTTAATTATACTTTAACGGTTTGGGCTGAAAACTTCCGTTTGCCTCAAGCAATATTTTCATTTTCCACACTTCAATTTTCTGCCGTAACGTTCAAATCATTTCCATAAGTAAGGACAGACTAAAATATTCCGCATCTCATACTCGAACAGGGAGAAAGGAGCCAAGAGCTAGCCCAGCCCACAGAGGAAGTAACGGCACGGAGCGAAGGGGGAGCTGGTGGATCAGGATGGCCTGTTCTAGCAAGGCTAGGCCAGACGCTGGGTCTCCACACTGAACTGCTGTCCTGCCTCTGGAGAAGGCACACCTAGTCAGCGGCACCACCTCCACTTTAAAACATGACAATTTGAGAGACTGATCCCCAAGCGGGGCCTTGGGCCATGCCGCCGGAGCAGGGAGTCAGGAGCACACAACCAGCCCAAGATTCACCCACAGAATCATAGAATCACAGAGTGGTTTGGGTTGGAAGGGACCTTAACGATCATCTAGTTCCAACCCCCTGCCATGGGCAGGGACACCTTCCACTAGACCAGGTTGCTCAAAGCCTCATCCAGCCTGGCCTTGGACACTTCCAGGGATGGGGCATCCACAGCTTCTCTGGGCAACCTGTTCCAGTGCCTCACCACCCTCTCTGGGAAGAACTTCTTCCTGATATCCAATCTAAACCTCCCTCTTTTCAATTTGTACCCGTTACCCCTTGTCCTGTCACTACAGGCCCTTGTAAAAAGTCCTCTCCCAGCACCCATCCCGCGCTCTAGGAGCTGCGGCTCAGAATCAGCCCTGTCAGGTCTAAGCCAGCATCTGCTGAGCTTTCACTTGTTCCCAAAACCCCTCCTGAAGAGCTTGTTAGTTCGGGCTTTGCTGTGCAAACGCACAACCCGGCTCGTTTCCGCAGCCTGCCCGAGCTACGCGGCAATGGGGTCACAGGAAGGACCCTGCGGGAGCTAACTCGGGTCGAAGCCAGTCGCCCTCAGCCTGAGGTAGTGAACAGGCTGGACTCGAGCCAGCGCTTTGCTCTCAGGTGTCTTTCCCCACTTCCGGGAACACGAAACAGGAATGTCTGCACTCGATCTCCACAGGATAGGCTTGGGAAGAGCCAGGCTTACTAGCCCTGTATCCACAACGCTGCGGCCATTGTGCTTCCTCAGGATGTGGCCTCTCACTGCCCCTGACCTAAGGGGTCTAACCACAGCGCTCCCCTCAGACCCGCCCCTCCATGGTCACAGCCCACCCTTCCCCTGACACACACCCCCCCTTCCCACAAAATACGTGAGGCCTCAAGGGCAGCTCCTCAGCTACCTCAGATCCCAGCCAGAAACCACGACCCTCGCCGTCAGCCGCGCGAGCGTTCCGCTCCCACTCGCGACACCTAAAATCAGGCCGCAAGCCCGTTCCTTTTCGCGCCTGCAGAGGGTTGCTTCACCTCCCTATAGACAGCACCCCCAAGTCCAGGCTGGGGGCTGCTCTGCAGAACGCCGAGGTGCTGACAAAACCCGACACGAGCCGAAACGTAGTCCTCCAAGACAAGACAGAAAACTACGCTTGTGGCAAAAAATCCTTTATTAAACTAAATTTTTGTAAATTACTCTTCACATTAGAAATTCTAAATGCAAATTACAAAATTGTATTTCAGTAAAAAATGAAAGTTATAGTTAGCAGCAAAATTACAACTTTATACAAATAAAAAAATCATTTTTAATTGTAATTTAAAAATAGACATTGACATCTTCCAACGTACTGGTCCTAACAGCCCTTACAACTGGTAGCTGCAACACGAGGTCTTTCCACCTGCACATTCACACAGAGTCACCTAATCCTCCACGCGGTTTGTTTGGCTGGAACAGTATGAACAGCTGGGCTTTGGTCGGGTCCTGCGGGTTGGGGTTTTTTATTTCCCCTCAAGAGAACACGATACTTGGGAATGGTGGTAGGTCAATGGAGCCCTTCTTTGCTAGGGTGTTCATACTCTATCCCCTCCACGGCTCTGCAGAGGCCAGTGTTACTCTGGAAACGTGAACGGCATTTGAAGACGTAAGCATCAGTCACGTGAATTCTGTGTATAATGTCTCCTGTTACATTTATGATGATCCTTCCTCGTCATTATCAGTGAAATTATTCTCTTGTCCACCCACCGCATTTTGTGGCAAAATTGAAGAACGAATTGGTTGCATTTCACCCCCTCGGATACACGTTCCGCTAAGCATCTTCCCTGGCGCCATACGTGCCTGCAACACTGATGTTCCAGATGTTCTGGTGATGTTCTAGGTTATGACCGGAGCCTCTGGATGCTGACTGAGCAGGAATTCCCAAGTCACAACAGTTTCCAACAGCCACAAAAAAATGGCAGTTAAACATTGCCTGAGGCACCCTTCAACAGGCCGATAAAAACGTTAAGTAAGATTGTACCACAGGCAAAAGCCAAAGTCATTAAAGTATTATGTAGGTATCTTGAAATATTTTTTTAAAAAATCACTTCTGCCCTACTACTTTCACAATCCACTGAAATATATTCTGAAACACTCACGTTATTTAGAACAACCGTCTTCACCGCACTGCTGGGCCCCTTTTTTTCCCCTTTAAGATTACTCATCAATGCTAGCACAAGCATCAACCTTGGTATAAAAAGAGAATTTTCCTAAATTAAAAACTGGGATGTTAAAACATTTTTTAAAAATAAGAACTCCAAAGAGTTCTCTTTCTTGACTGAACTCAGCACATGTATTAAAGGCTACCAGCCATCACACCGACATGCTGTTGAAGCACAGGATAAAAAGCGTTATACAAAAGAGGTGTTTTAAGAGTCGCACGTTATTTCCGAGTGCTGGTGACAATACGGCGAAAAGCATAAGATGATGCAGACTGTACAAGATGACTCAGGATTCTCACTGATGTAACTGAAAAAGACATCAGGAGAGAGGGAAGGTCTAAAACGGAGCCTACTTTGAAATACCCTTTTGAAACAATTACATTGGGTATCGTTCATTTTCTATACACTATAAAAACATTCGGAGAAATACACGTAGTCCAGTGTTGTTTTTCTGGGCAGTTTGGCAAGTAGCTGAAGGCATGGGGATCCTCACTAACACGGGTCTGCTTTCTTTCTCTCTGCACACCGATCTTCTGCTCCATGCTGTATCCAGCTCAGCACAGCTCCTCAGCACATGGAATCATGCAATGGTTTGGGTTGGAAGGGACCTTAAACCCCATCCAGTTCCACCCCCCCTGCCATGGGCAGGGACACCTTCCACTAGACCAGGTTGCTCAAAGCCTCATCCAGCCTGGCCTTGAACACTTCCAGGGATGGGGCATCCACAGCTTCTCCGGGTGAGACGTTATGCTTAAGCTCCTATCAAAGAAAAACGCTGAGCTCATCCTATTTTCTCCGAGCTGGAACCGCAGTGCCTCACCCCGAGTTGCTGAAGCTGACGGAGGTCCTGTCGCTAACTTCAATAAGGCAGGACTGGCTCTGCCCCCGTTATGAGTTTAAACCACCCTCTTCCACCAAAGTTCAGCCTGTAACCAAACAACCGATACGGACCAAGCTGTAAGCAGGGAGGGCGTTTGGAGTACCTTAGTGAGCCTCCACCTGTGCCCAGAAGGAGAATGGGGAGAGGGAGAGCACTCCAAACTGCTCTTGAGATACGTACTCCTCCGCTGACTTTGACAGACTGCAGAAAACAAACTCCCCTACCCAGGGGCGTAGCTGAGGTTTTGCCCTGAGCGCTTTTTGTGTATTTTTTCCAAACAGAACTAAGGGATGAAAAAATAACATGGACGGACACTGAAGCTCAGTGGGAACAGCTTCTTTCCTGAAGAGTCCTAGCCCTCTTCCACAGACTGCTTATGCCCTCTGCATTCTTTAATCTTTTATCCCCTTGATCTTGTATTTTGAGCTTGCAGTGGCGATTTTGAAGAGGCTGAGGGAGTGGCGACTGCAAGAAGACTCCTGAGCACGCACTGGTCGGAGCATTTTCTGGGGCAGAGTCAGGTGCCACTGTCCCCTCGCTAAGCCAGAAGGTGGTAAAAAGCTGTGTTTCTCATCTCCAGGGCAAACCTGTCAACAACTAGATTACGATGAACAGATGGGCACGACAACCACCTCTCCTGCTTGTCTTTTGAACTGCAATCTAAGCTGTCCTTGGCCACGCTGGGAATGGTGTGAATATGCTGGGTGAACAGGCCCCCTCCCAAGACAACGGGAAGCGCTGGCACTCCCCTGGTTATAAGGACATCGCTGTAGGGCTTGGGCACCCAGCAGCTCACCAGGCAACACTTCTGAGCGGCCACGGGGACCTTTGCTGGGAGCACAGCCACCCAGGGCAAGCCAACTGGGGCTATGCTTTAAAGAGCTGCCTCCCTCCATTCACTACAAACAGCGGCACTAAGGAAAACCTGTTCAGAAGCAGAAGGAAGTTCCTTGGTCCAAAAGAAAGATCCCAGCTCGGCCGAGGCAATTCTAGCACCTGCAGCCCGGGACAGCTGACAGTCTGAACTGCTGACACGAGTCCACGCACCTGCATGACATCTCGGCCCGTTTTAGGCACCGTCACAGGGGATGGAGCACGGGCTTCACCGCACCGTGCGGCGGCAGAAACAGCTCTGCTAGCGCCATCCGGAGAGAACAGACCTTTTGTATTCCACCCGCTGGTTACCAGAGCAGCCCAGAGAGAAAGGGAAGGGATGCAATTCAGATGAACTAAGCACCCACCAAAAATGTAAAACTTATTACGCCAGTCTATTAGTCCAGTAAGAGTCCCATTGGTTAAACGTTATTCAAGCTACGCTTCCACCTGAAATCACCACGAAGAGGTTACTGGGTCGGCTGAAGCACGACCAACTCATTTTTAAGTCTACCGTACGCTGCCTTCGCTGTGTGTATGTCACAGTAACGACGGACAGTCAGGAAACACCACGTCTTTCAGTCCGTCAGCAACTTACACAGAGGCGTTCTCAAGCGAACTTATTTCTGTGCACGGCTTTTCTCACAGACGCTGCTCACTTATCCCCCACCCACGAACACAAACAGCAGGACTTGCACACACAAGTGGGTTCATACACAAATTCTAGGGGCGTGTCGTTCCGTGATAAAATTTACTGCCAAAGTGGTTTAAAATGAAAGAAAACCTCCCATTATTCCATAACCTACTATTATTATTCCTAATACACAACTCATACCTGTTACGAAAAACCCTTACAACCAAAATTAAATGGGTTACAGTAAAAAATTTGTATGCCTTTCAAGAGGCAAAGATGTAATTACAAATAGTAATGCATTCTAGAGATATTTCCATTTAAAAAAACGTTCTGATTGCTTACCAGGAATGCTTGCCCAATTCCAAATGTCTGTATTTCATTTGGGGGGGGTTTGGTTGGGGCTTTTTTTGGTGGTGGTGGTTTGTTGGTTTGGTGTTGGTTTTTTTTTCTCTTTACAGGTGTATTTCTAGATGCTGGTGCAACACCATCACCACCAGAGTAACTTTTGTACTCCCAGACTTTCCAGTTAGGCAAATTTCTGTAGTATCAGCATTCACTTTGATGTTAAAAATACATTTTAAATGTCTCACATTAATCATACCTTCTACAAGGAAATCACCAAGTTGAATACACACAGAATGAAGACACGTCACTATCAGACACCTGTAAAGTGAAACAGCACTGAACTTGCTCCATTTAAAAAGCCATAAAGGAAGAAACACTTTTAATCCAACAGATGCTGAAAAAAGCAAGGGTGTTTCCTGCAAAATGACAGTATTAGCTACGTGTAAGTAGAGCCTGACCCACAGCGCTGAATTTCTCCCTTTAACCCTAAGTCTGCAGGATTACGGAACACACCGCTGGCCTTAACGCACGGCCCTTTGTACACAACTTCCGTCAGTATCAAAGGAAGCTTTAGCATGGAATAAAGACAATAGAACTGATCAACCCATCACAAAATAACCACTAAAAAGCCACATCAGGCCTTTGAAGAAACCTGGAAATATTCAGCACTCAGCTGTAACTGGATTTGAAGTACTGGTGGATTGCCGAGTTCCCATCTCCCCTCTGCTCTTCAGCAGAAAAGTTCTTGATCACAAAATAACTTCATAGGAGGTACCGTGTTTTCAAAGCACAGAATCCACAGCAATTAAAACGTGTGAGGGCCAGAAGACAAAGACTGGGTATGTTGAGAAAAGAGTTATATTTAAAAATTGTACCTTAAACTTCCCTTTAAAACACCACATACAGCTCAGCAGAATTCTTAATCTGCATTTTTGAGACTTGTTGTGTCTTCTTTTTGCAGGTTCAGAAAAGGATCCATTCCAGACAAAAAATTTTCTTGGAAACAGAGTGACAAAGCCACTCGCTGTGCAGTGAGCCCATTTCGAGCAAGGTATCATCCTCTAAAACCGATTACAAAAGAGCATTGCAGTTGTTCAAAAAAGGGTTTTAGCTGTGATGCGACACCTCGGTTTCTACATTCCTCTTCTCAACCACCCTTCAACTCAGCATGACTTTCAGGCAGCCTGGTTTTGTTTCAGTGAACCTGTGGAACAAGAAAGGACGAAGCTTCAACATGAAAGCTCTGTGCAACGCCACCTCCTTCAGCCCTCATCCAACACACGGAGAGCGGTAAGGTTCTCAGTCAAGTATGTGTGCATGTGAGTCAGGAATTCTGCATCATGTCCTCTGGATGTGACAGTGAGGGAGGATTTTACGGGGTCTGGAGAAGTGAAGAGCTGGAAACTGCAGAAACTAAGAGAAAGATTTTAAACAGCTGTCCAACATTCTTGGTTATAGTCATTCTGTTCCCCTTTTCCTGCTCCCCTTTCATTCCCTCTTCAAAACAGATTTTCTCCCTTGTCTTCTCTAGAAAGTAAGAAGGAAATGGGAAGGGAAGTCTTTGCTATTTCAGAGTCCCACCTTCGCAGTCACCTTCACAAACACACTGATGCCAGCCCAGACTTGCTAAACTGCTGTCCTACGTAAGAACCCGAGGGCTACAGCAGGTACTGGAGACCAATAAAGCGCAGGATTAACAACTTTTCACAGTGAAGCCAGCAACCTTCAATGGAACTATGCAATTAAACCATGTTAGATAAGTTTAATTTATAGTGGTTTGATCTACCTCGAAGGAAAGGATCTAATGTTTCACAGGTGCCCCGAACAAGATGGTTTTGTGTCACACAACAATTGCACTGGATTTACAGAACTGCAGACCTGCCTTAATCTGACTATCAGTTTACCAGCACTCTAACTTCAATTTTCAGTTAGTTAAATGTGGGTTAAGGGGGGGGGGGGGGGGGGAAATCAGTAACAAAAATCTAAACTCACCTGAAGTTGTGGCTTGTGAGGTATCTGATAGCTGCTGGTCTGATGCGAGCAACCCCTCCCTGACTACGGCTTCCTCTTCCCGTGATAACGCAGAGATACGGTTTACCGCCAGTCTGCTGGTACTCTGTAACAGCAGGGATTGCAACGGTTAAAATTCTCCCTCGGCAGAGACCTGGCCTTCAGTACAACCCTTCCATCCATCCTTCCAAAAATTCTCACCCGTGGTTTAGAACTTTGCTCTCCCAGGCTGGCTATGCATCTTTTACAGAAACAGAGCCACTTCCCCCCCCTCTTCTGAACAACACGCCCTGAAAAAGTACAGTCAAGCTTTTGAAATCCGGATTGCTTTGCAATATGCACGTTGTGATCATCACAAAATCCTTCTAATTTCGTAGCAGCTTCACTGTTTCTATCATCTAATCTTCACTTGGAATTTACATCCTGTGGTGCAAATTAAAATTGCCAAATTAAAAGAGGTGGGTGTAATTTAGCTAGTTTTTAAATGACCTTTCTCTCTACCGTTTCACGTTTTTTCTTAATTAATGTCAATAAAGGAATAACATTTTGTTGGAGACAGACAGACAGAGGAAAATGTAAGCCCACACAGTTTTTGACATTTAAGTCACAATTATTCGATCTAACTTCTGCTGTGGTGGAAGCACATAAATCAACAGATCAACACATCACATCAGCTTTATTAGGGCATCTGGCCCCGATGACAGGAGAAATTACTCTTCTCCCAGAGATCACAGCAACTGAAATGGATGGAGAGTTTGGAAAAAAGAGGAAAAAAAATATAAATTGAACTGGATTCTCACAACAAGCCAAGATGTGCCAGTTGGAGATTATCGGTTCACATGACATCTTTCCTCCACTACCCTCTCTCTCTCTGCAGTTTAACTTCAGCGGGGTTTTATTTTAGCCTACTGTTAATTCTGCCCGGTATCAAGCCCCGTCCCATGTATGCACACCAAAATGAATGTTTTCTTTTAGATTTAGGCGAGTGGACTTAACAGAGCATCCCTATCATCATTCCACGACTCCTGATGTAAGCACAGCTCAGAAAATTTAGCTCCAAAAAGCATTAGGTTACAGTTTCAAGTACACAAATGTCATTTTAAGAATAGCACAAGATAATGGAATTTAATTATCTCTGCTGTATATTGAAAGAAAATAATTATCTAAGGCCCCACTGTACACTTCTGTTTCTACTGTGTAGAGCACTCATAAAAGCCTTCCCAGTGTGCTTAAATTTATAGGATAAACTAATAATGCAGAAAATGTATCTTTTTACAGCAAGAACACTCATTAAGTAGTTGAACAGCCAATTGGGAGAAAAAACCAAGCTCTCAAGCAAAACTACACAAGATGACATTTGTGGAAACAGCAGTATTCTGATCTCCAGAGATCCTGCCAAGAAATCGCAGTGGAATTTGCTGAAAGACAGCTCAAATCACGTACTTTTCACCTAAAAGTTGAAGACAATATAATCATCGGGGTTAAAACTCCAACATAATGATTTTTCTTTAAACAGTTCAGAGAAAGCAACGCGAAGATGACACAAATGTTGGTATTACCACCTCCGTTAGAAATGGCAGGAGGGCTGGATCAAGTCTTCAATAAGAAAATAAACGGATGAAACAGAAGGAAAAGGAAAGTGTACACAGAAGCACAGGGGGTGGTGAGGGGAGTGCTAGAGAGAGCAAAAAGCATCACTGCCACATCAAAAAGAAACAATTCCACGTGGGAACTTTGCAAATAAAACAACACAAGAGCCAGTTATTTTCACACGTTATTAAATCATATTAATTCTCTCTGATACTGCCATATATTGTGAATTCTCAGCAAAAAATTAGGAGAATAAATTTCAGGGGGCAGACATTATTAGCAGATTCCTACCTTCACTTTTTTCCTGCAGCACTCTGGACAACTGATTCACAGCTTCCTCCACATGGAGACCATGCAAATCCAACACATTCATAGGCAGCAAGGAAGCATTTACCCTCTCAAAGATTTGCGCAGCAGCAGCGTGGTTGGCTTCTCTCATCTTCTGCTCATGAAGGCGACCCTTTATTCATAAGCACAGCAACTGTTACACACCGAGACATAACCTAAGCTCCACGCTGGGGTCAAACGACAGTACTGGCAGGGTGCTTTTAGCTCACAGGTTGAAGCAGTAAGATTTATAAGATTTATATTGGGGGCCTAGAAGGAAGCTGGGGGGGACTTTTTACAAGGGCCTGTAGTGACGGGACAAGGGGTAACGGGTCTAAATTGAAAGTGGGGAGGTTTAGATTGGATATCAGGAAGAAGTTCTTCCCGGAGAGGGTGGGGAGGCACTGGAACAGGTTGCCCAGAGAAGCTGTGGATGCCCCATCCCTGGATGTCTTCAAGGCCAGGCTGGATGAGGCTTTGAGCAACCTGGTCTAGTGGAAGGTGTCCCTGCCCATGGCAGGGGGGTTGGAACTGGATGGGCTTTAAGGTCCCTTCCAACCCAAACCAATCCATGATTCAGTGATTCTACAATAATCACAACAGAACTTCTGGAAGAGGCTCAGCAAGACCTACTCAAAAGGAGATTTCATGAAATCTGTTCGTAAGGAACTACTCAAAGCTGGCACAAAGAAGAAATTAAAACAAAAGTTTTCCAAGAAGGAAATAAAGGAGACAGAAAAGGCACAAACCCCTCAGGCTTTACATAAGCTAGAAAGTTACACTCCATGCTCATTTTCAGATTTATTATCCTAACAATAGAATTTTACTTTCTGAAAGTATTTTGCTAAAAATTTAATGAAACAATGTCAGAAAAAGTGCCCAGGAAAAACCTGCTGAGTGTTACAGCTGAGGTTAATGCTTGTGAGCACAATCCCTAAAAATCAGACAAGCCAAGGGCAAACATTTCTTTTTCCTTTTTAAATAGTTGCCTATTAATATTTTGGACAGATCTTTTATGCAGTGCCTATCGGGATTAGGGGCAAGGAGCAGTACAGGGTTATCCACATTACCCAGTGAACATGTACCAACTATTTCCCATGAACCCTGCAGTGACAGCCTGTGAGAGACTGAGGCAACAAATTGTGTCTCTGAAGATCCCTCGGCCCAGTCTGAAGAGGAATGAAGACTTAACTCCAGGTATTGGACTGACAAGGGCACAAGAGAACTGAGGTGACAGTCTGCCTTCCTCTTTCTTAAAATGGGTCATCTGAAGTGTATTAGTGTCAGACCAGAGACACCAGCCCCACAACTCTTGCTCACAGAGGACTCCCAAGACATGCTAAGACCACCAAACATCAAGTATTTTTCATAAAGAAAGGTGGCTTAGTTTGCCTTTTTATTACCTAGAAGAAAATGTATCATAAATTTTCAGATTGTCCTTGTTGTTACGGCTAAGAACAAAAGTAAGACAGGACTTGAAATTACATTTCTCTTTAAAATCATGCAGACCTTTGCTTAGAAACTCTCCAAACTTCAAGAATATAGAAACAAAGCTCATTATAAAGACCGATAATCAATACTTCTTACATGTAGAGTAACAATCTAAACATTTAGAGTGATACGTTTTACCAATTGCATTGAAGCTTTTTAATAAGCAAATTCAAGTGACTCATTATTACATTTTCCTTCTGTCATAATGCAATTCATGGTTTAGAATGAAATGCTTCTACAAGATGAATTCTTACGTGCTATTAGATCAGAGAAAAGCTACAGCCTGTACCAGTATTTTTAAGAGTGGTCCGAATGAAGTGCAAACAGAAGGGTCCCATGTGAAGGGACCGAGAAACCAATGTACAGGAAAGGTTAGAACACTCGACAGTTGTAATCAAGAACATGATCAAACTGGTATGTACAGAGAAGTGCGCTTGACCCAAGACCAGAGCGCCTGTGCTCCAAGGCCAGAGCACACAAGACTGATCACAGCAGATCTACACCCCACACCACACCACCTTTATCCCAACCCACGGCAGACTGGAGCCACAGTTAGAACGAGGAAGCAGACAGCAGACAGCAGTCTTGCCCAAGATCTGTGGAGGATGAAGACAGCGAGATTCTGAGGCAAAAGATCGCATCTTAATACCTGACTCCTAAAAAGTACGAAGGACGTGTCTACAACCAGTTCTTCACCAATTAAGATGAAGCCAAGGGACATACGGAGGATTTGAAAACGGATGTTTGTTGCAGTCCGTGTGACACATGAGCAACGCTGGCCAGACCACACGAACACCGGTCATGGTGCTTACAGGCACGTGGATGCGAGAGTGAGAAGGAGCACATGCGACTAAGCGCTCAGTACCATCTTCCGTGAGGTCTGGCACTGAATTTGGTTCCATTAGCTTCCCGTATCAGCATCACGACTAGTGAAAGGGGGTTTACTTGTAAGGTGACTCTCAATATAACCCACCCCAAACAGTAACTGAGCCAATTTTGGCACAATGTTTTTCTTATCACTTGCAATTCGACGTTTAAGTCCCCCAGTAAATTCAAGCAAAAAGCACAATATTGACATTTACCTGATGTGCATAAAATGCTGCCACAGGCCTCATACCCATGCGATAAGCCTCCTCAGCCTTTTTCAAACATTCCTGTCTCTTTTGCTGGTGACAAAAAGCTTCTGCTCTTAGATCATCATACTGCGGATACTCAAATTCTTGATATATTTCACTCAAAGGATCATCCTCTTCCTTACTTTTTTTTGCCTGTAGGAATTTGCAATGTTGAAGCCAAGCATGCATTGTAGGCTGTTGTCATTAACATAGCTTTGGATATATTTGTAACTACTATATATAAAAAAAACCCAAAAAACCCAAAAACAACCAAACAATGGAGCAATACCTTCTTCTCCCGGTTCTTTACAGCACTGTATGAAGAAACAGTTTCATTCTGCTGAACGCTTTCTTGAGCTATAACTGTTTTTACAGGATCTGCCTCCAGAACACAGTTCAGAAACTGTTCAGTCTGATCTAAAGAGTAGCTGTAAAGGATAAGTAAAATCTGTGACTTTACAAATACATTAATAGCTGCTACGTTTATTAAAATGCGTATTACGGACTTTGATATTGTTACAGAAGTAGATGACAATGGAAATAAGGCACCGGAATGGAATTTTCCACCTTATTACAACAAGGCTTGCAGAGTCACTGTACTGCATTACTGGCATCAACACACATACAGTCTTGGCTGATTGAAACTTAATTGAGGGGCACTTAGATTTTAAAAGGACAATGAAGCGCTGGAGTAAATTGCACCCTACCTTAATCCAACAGACATTAGTTTAGAAGTAAACACTGCTTGTTGGGCTGGATAAGTCACTTCATCTTAAATCTTCTCCACTCAGGGTTAGAGAGTACAAACTCGTTTAAAACTAGCTCAGTTTTCTGAAACCATTATGCAGGAAAATTCTTTTATTTCCAGTCAAGCTTTGTTATTAAATTTAATGAAATAAGAATAGGACATCAGTTGCCATCAGATTTCTAGTAAGCCCTCATTCTTCTTTATTCTTCTTGCTGTCCAGTAAGCAGACAAGAGGAAGACTGATCAAAAGCAAAGACAGATTGTGGGAAAGGCAACACTATGAAGAGAATTTAGAATGTGGAAAACAAGACAGTGAAATGCTGTAGAGATGGATGAAGGATGTATTTTAAGCATCCCATAAGGAAAGGTTTTGATAACAACCTGGACAAGCAGGCATTGCAAACCCATTCGTGAGACAGATATTCAATTGGCCGAGGAGGAAAAAAGAAGTTTCTCTTGAAAAAAAAAAGCTCAGTTCTCAGGAGCTGGGATTTAAGGTAGCCACGTACCCCAGAAATATAATGCAGACAAGATAAAGACAACGTCAG
>NW_010226163.1:56997-70399 GCF_000690775.1 Eurypyga helias
CCTTCAGAGCTGCTACAGTAACCAGGAAAGCACTCACAGCTAACATCAGGCGACAGTAGTTCTCTTGTGCGGATGCCGTTTCCTGTGAACCCACTATTACCACTCCCCACTAATTTCTCCCACTTAATTTAAAGCTCAGCTCTCAAGCAAATACTCAGTTCCACTAACAGTCAGTCAGAGCTCAATAGCCAGAGACGTCGTTCTTCCAGTGGCAGAGAAGGTCTACTCCCCCCAAAACAGAAACAAGTCTAACCCCAAGATTCTTTATGCACTTTTTCCTTATAAGGCCAGCAAGCTTTGCCTTTATTTAGATCTACAAAAAGTGAGCTAATTTGGGAAAGGTCATTCTTTAGCAGTATCTTAACTCTTAAATATTAAGACAGTAACTGGGCGTTACAGAGTGTTTCAGAGTACCATTTTTATACAGAACTTTAAAGTTTTCTTACTTGTTGTCCTTGAAGACATCCATTAAGAAATTTTGATTAATAGTTGGGAACATCTCAAAAAGTTGCTTTTCCTTTAGTTTAGCAGCACAGTCTTTTCTAGCCATGGAAGGAGCACGATTCTACGCAGAAGACAAAGGAACAAAATTACGAGTGCTCGATTACCACAAAATAAAGTAACAGCAGAGCCAATCCAACTTTACTGTTATTTGTTAAGATTTCAAAAAATTCCTGCTCAGTAAGTATGCACTCACAGCAGTGACAACATGCCAATATCAGCCTGCCACACTGGTTCAATGAGGATAAATGTGCTGGTTTAGACAACAAAGTAGGGACAGGTAAGTTGTGTTACAGTCATTTGAAGTGACTCAGCTGGGGCTACCTCACAACTTGGACAAAACAAAATGAGGAACTTAAGTTCTGGAATGCATTCCCTGCTAGTCCAACTAGTCCAATGTTAAGCCTGTGGAAAGTCCACCTCCCTGTACTGAGGGCCTGGGGTTGAAACAACATTTTATTATTAAACAGAGCAAACAGTTTTGGTTTGGCACATCAGAAGCCGTACTGTAATAAATATTCATATTTGTGAAGTCATGCTGAGAAGAAAACATAATTATAGCCCAGAATAAGTCAGACTGATCATTCCAATAGTTGGATTAAGAAAAACATAAAGCGGTCAAAACAAAGCCAAGCTCCATGAATCCAAGCTGAAAGTAAGGCTGCAGACATCCCAGTTGTTATTATCAGTAAGCCACATACATGCAGTTCAAAGAAAGAATCCACAAGCCATTCTTTCAAAACACAGGCTAATCCATCCAACTTTCTGTATCAGCAGAAACAAATCTCCTCTTTTTTAGGACAGCTACGTATCAGAGCCAAGTGCAGTAAAAAGGCCTGTTGTGAGCAACTGCCGGGCAGCGAGGTGCAGTACTACGCACCCGCCACCCAGAGAGGGCATGGGAATGGTGTAGAAAGTACGGAATTAATAAAAACCTGTTTAAAAATTACTATTTTCTGACAAGTATGTACAGAAACCCGTTTGAGATTAACCTCAAGTACTTGTTTTAATGTTTCTTCTGTTATGAATGTTGTGGGTTCTCCTTACAAAAAAATATCAAAATCAATTCAATCTATTTCTAAACTAACAAGGCATGGAGCTCATTAGGAACTTTTTTTGATATTGCTTTCCCAATAAGAAGTGGGGGAAAAAACACACTGAACTTCGGTTTTAGGTGAGCAACCAAAAAACAATTCAACCAAACACAAATGCTAACCTGTACAGTGAAATGCACCATGATCTGTTTGTGAAACAATTAAAAACATTACATTTTAAAGTGAAATTTATATTTTTTTAAACAGAAATATCTACCACAAGCAAACTCCTGTATCACAATAATCAACAATACTAATTGGCAGGCATTTCTCTCACAAATTCAGGCTGTAACCAGCAGGACAAAGACGAGTCACCAGATAGGACATACTCTGCTTCATTAATAATAACAATTTAAACTGCAGAAAAAAATGGTACTAGCCATACCAGGTCCTCTTTCTCCTGCAGAGCTATTTCTTCTGAAATTATTTGCCTGAGAGAAACTTTCTGAATCTGAGCATTCCAGTGATCCATAAAAGGAAAAACATCTGATGCTGCTGTTTTTTTTGTCTGTATGTCATTAGATGAGCTTGAACCCCAGCTCGTTTGTGTCTTCTGCACTTTACTGTCTGCATTCTGAGATAACAGCATTTCTGAGTCATCTGTGTCTTTCTGCTGAATCACAGTAGGACCTTAAAAAGCAGTAAAAATGAGGTGACAAATAAAACAATGATTAGCTTATTTATACAAACAAAGCCAAAGTAATTAAGTTTTTCAACATAGATGGTTTGGGTTTTCTTAAAACAATATTATTAATGCTAAAATAGAAGACAACACATCGTTTTCACCTTCCTCAAATCTATTTTCTAAAGTCTTTCTGGTCATCTTGATCTATTCTGTAAAACAAAAGCAAAACCACCAGACTCCCTCATCAAATTTTCAAGTGCCTCAACACATCTTACAGCTGTAAACTAACTTGCACGTGCATTAAGTGGGGAGGTTTGTTTGCTTTTATAAGAGAATTACAGACTCATGTTTTCATGTTCACCTGCCTTTCCTCCACAATGTTTCCTTCTTCCACCCTCCTACCCCCCTGTAAAAACTGGTAAATGGAAGCCAGGGCAATACCTAAAAGCTTAGCTTAAGACACAAATCCATCGTTTTTCAATAAACAGAGTATTTGCAACCTTACTACATTTTCAATGGATTAAACATTTAATAATGAGAATGAAGTATTTTTACAATTAAGCGAAACACACAACATACCTTCTGCAGACAACTTACACGATTCATCTCTCCTCTGACGCTTCTAAATAAAACCAATGAAACCATCAAAGTTATAAGCAAGCTCTACATTTTGCAGTGAAACTTTGCAAGCCTTAGTTTCTAAGTAAACCAGCTTCAAAATAATGTCTCACAGTATTTCTTAAAGATGAAGTACTTTAAAAGAAATATCTTCAAGAAAAATGATTACGGAGTGAAGCATCTTTCTGAAAACCCATCAAACTAGAGGAACATGCCCCACTGCTAAGATTTCATAACCTTCATTAAATAAATGAAACAAAATTCTGCCAAAAAAGCATTCCAAGTTTTGTAGGGCTATGAAGGAATGGAGGTTAGAGAACTCTTCTCAAGTAATGTACACGGAGATGTTTTGTATACATAATTATACATAAAAGAACTCTTCTTACATGTCAGAAGGCCAGTACTGACTTTTGGCCAGTGGACTTTTTGATTGAACTTGTAGTGAAATTGTGCATTATGATCTTTCTTTGATAAGAATCTTGGTTTCGTGATGAAGCACTCATGACATGCAGTTTCTTCATCCCTTAAACTGTCTTTCAACAGCTCTGATGATTAGGACACGCTGATATACTCCACATATTTTACAAACTACTACTGTATTTTATCGCTGTTCTCACATGTATCTTACACATTTAGACCAACACATGAGCAGACAAATGGTCTGACGAAGCACAAGCATGCCAACCGTATCATAAGCAAGAAATCTACTAACCAGAATAGATTCTTTCCATTTTTCATGGATCACTCTTGCCAAATTCAGGTCAATGTGAACCACACAATCCTCAACAGTTAGTGATCCTTATGGAAGAAAGAAAATATGTTCACCAAAGCATTCTGTTAAAACGTATCTAAGCAATTAAAGTATAGCAGCCTAGACTTAGTAATTGGAATTCTGGAGATTCTGCACAAACTGTCACTCCTGAAAAAAACCTGAGCAACTGCCAAGTTAAAAAAAAAAATTCCACACCGAATTCATTATTTGGTGTTCAAAAACTCAGTAAGAGTAGGAAAAACAAGTTAACATTAATTGTATCTTGTTGAAATATGACTACCTGAACTACTTCTTTCTCTTTTTTCCCATTTTTCTGGCAGAACAAAGGCATTGCTGAATTACAACCACACATTCATTTATTAAGTCGTGATTCCCCGTTTTACTGCAATCCACAGGCAACTGCATTTATGTAACACAACACACTTGCCACAGCCCAACAGCAGCCACATCTCTCCCTTCAAACTCAGAGAAGCAAACTCCAAGTGTTCCTTCTACCTCTAAAGGGAACGGCAGGAATTATCATGGTATCATAACAATACCTCTTCTCCCAAAAATACCTTTTGGATATTGTTTCTCACCTTTTCAAAACTCAAAGGACAAGAAGTACGTATGTATCAAATAAAAAGGCAGGGGATATTTCAGATACAATAAAACACCTTTCTGCTATTAAAAACAAACTTTCTTTAGAGGAAGGTATGGAAGGCAATGAGGCCAATAAATCAGGTATCCAGGGTATTCCTTGTGTTTTCTTTTCTTCCTTCTTCTATCAGTCCAACTTGTGTGATGCATGTTCAAGCTGCTTATGACTTCCTTCATCACAGTCTCTCAGCAGACTACTCTGTTTTCATCTTTTAAGCACAGCTGCACTTTATTTTCTCTCTAAACCATTCATCTTCCCCTCCTCCAATTTAACTGATGCCTAAAGCTTTTTTTCTTTTTTTCCTAACCGGTCATAATTTGCATCTTCCTCATCATCTTAATAGCCCTTCACAGCATGAATATAGGCTCAAAGGCCTGTTGCTCCAAATGCAAATAAGCCACTATATTTTCTTATGCTTTTAAAGTATGCGCATATACAAAAAGACAAAGGTAGCACTACTGTATTTAAATTTTTTGCCACGCTTAGTTCAGTTCCATTTTTGGGTCAACAAAAGCAAACAACAGTGTCACAAGGAATTGTGCAAATCTGTTCCCTAAAAATCAAGCACGAAAGGAAAAAAGCACAGGCAAAAGGAATAAAGGTTTTCTTATCCAGCTGAGTTTTTACATAAAAATATAGATACAGTTATGCCCGTACCTGCATCAATGCCAACAGGCCCAAATATTTCTTTCAACTGGAGTGCCAGTTCAGGGGGTAATGTTAGTTCTAGGCAATCTATATTGAAGGCTGCACGTGACGCTGATACAGCGCTTTGTACGTCGGCTTTAGTTTCATCCCAGCTTGGAGTTTCCTCTTCTTCTTTACCACGTATCTCCCTGGAATTCCCACGCGTTTCTTTATGTGTCTCCATTTCTTTATCACTCTTCGGACCCAGCGGAGCTGCATGATCCACTTCCAGTAACACAGCAGTCACATCGGAGTTCTCTGCACTGCTTTCTGAAGTGTTACTGCCACTTTCGTTATTTAATTCAAACTTCAGACTGGGAGAAGCTGGGTCAGGACCACCACACAAAGCCACGGGGATATATAAACCTGCATCAGGCTCTGAGACTGATGGCTTATTTACAGTTTCTTCAACAGGACCCCCAGGGTCTATGTTCTGCTCTCCCGAAACAGATGGCTCAATGATACCTGCTGCTGAGCTGCTTGCATCAGTTCTAGGGGCTGCATCTCCAGAACTTTCCACCAAATCATTCGACGAGTCAGACACATCAGCATCTGCCACAGCTGCCTTGGCAGCCGTACCTTTTGCAGTGCCAAGTGATGAGCTCTTGTCTTCTGAAGGCTCGGCGATATCACCCGCTTCAACTATATGCGGAGTCTGTTCGCAGCCTTTGAGAGCCTCATCAGGGTCTGTACTTGCCTTGAAATCAGGGTCTGCAACAACTGGCTCAGCTCCTCTCACTTGAGGGCATTCAGTATCAACATCTTTGCGTAACTTCTCATCGGAGTCCAACAGCAGACTTGTGGCCCAGTCGATGTCTTTGTTACATCTTTCATACAGATCTTTCACAGCTTCAAACGAAACAGACTCAAAGAGCTTACACAGCATATTTAACTTCTCAGACTCATCGATACTGCTAAGTTCACTTTCTTCCACAAACGTACTTTTATCATACGTAACTCGATAGGGTACTTTTTCCTGGGAATCTGAGGCATTACCTACGTCTTTGGGTCTGAAGCCATCCAGCCTGCCATGCAATATTTTGGTAGTCTCGGGAAAAAGCATTTTCTTTTCCAGTCTTCGCAGGAGAGCAAAGTCTTGTGATTCAGTCTGTGAATGGCTACTTTTTTGTCTACATGTGTCATGTTCTTCTGCTGTGTTAAGCACAGACAAGTGTTCCTCTTCTTTGGGCTGGGGCAAGTTGTTGCTCGTAAAAGTGAGGGCTAATTTGTGATGTTTCCTCACTCTCTTATTTTGCTGGGTTTTTTTCTCAGCGACTGTTTCACTAGCTCCTGTTTCAGGTTGGTGCACATCCAAACTCTTTGTATCCAGTTGCTCTGCAGTGTTCACAGGTGTCCCACGAAGCACATCTACGGTCTCAAGAGCATTTCTATTAATGTCACCTTCAGTGTTTCCACCTTCATCGGGCTGATTTAGACTTGTCTTTCTCACTCTCCTTGACCTTTGCTGTCTCTGTTCTAACGAGCCTGAGACAGGCCAATGTCCTACCATTTGCAATTCCGGTGTGACTTTATCTGAACTATCAGAGAAACCAGAGGCTAGGTTTTCTTCCTCGGGTCCTTTTTGAACAGCAGAAGTCCCAGGCAGGCCTGCTTCCTCTTTACCTAACTCAGGATGCTGCTGACTGGGCGTTTTACCTTCCGTATCACTCTTCAGAGAAGATTTTTCTAGTCTTCTCGGTCTTTTGACTCTCTGTCCCATTGTTTGTTCTACAGGCCAGTCACCCACAAAGTTTAGTAGCTCTGGTTTTCCTGACCCGTCAAAAGCTGAACTGCTTGGTTCTGCTGTGTTACTACTTTGTGCTGCTTCTGGTTCCGTGCATATTTTGCCAGACTGTTCAGCTTCAGTTTGAACTTCAATAATGTTACTATCACTGTGTTCTTCAACTCCGCCTGTCTGCAAGCACACAGTCTCTTGAGTCATGGACACATCAGCCTCATCCATTTCTGTTTCAGTATTTTTTTCTATTTTTTCTCCCTTTTCTTCTTTCTTGTCCGAGGGCAGATCTTTTTCTACACAATCTGATACATAAACATCCAAGTCATCTTGAACAGTGCTGTTTGCTGAACTGTGTTCCACTGGGTTATTTTCCATTTCTTGTCCCTCTTTCTGAAAATGCTCAGGATCACGATTACTTTCTAATGTTAGAGAAGTACTGGGAAAAGTGTTATCATCTTCAGCTGATTCACGACAGGTTTTTCTTCCTTGACATCAGAATGTGCCTCTCTCTGTCTGAAAGACAAATTGGAATGAAAGATAAACCCATTTCAAATCTTCTTTAAGTACTTGTCCACATTTTTAATTTTGGTTTGGCTATTTAGTATTTTCAAATTACAGACCAGAAACCACCTTTTAGGACACTAATCATCCAGCCGGAGAACTCTAGTGAGAGGAAAACAAGTTCAAGATGACCTAGCCAACACTCCTTTATAAAAAAGAAGGTGCTAGGCGAAGCATAACTTTTCTTGGCAAGTATCTCTGTTTTACTTCAGCATGGGGTTAAGAATACTTTCTCAGGAGTCTATTTTCCCCCATTCCCAGCATTCAGGTGTTGTAGTAAAGCACTCTGCTGCCAGACATTTGCTCATTCAGATGAGCAAACCTGGTAAATATGCATTTATTTAATGACTGTTGCTCTCTCCTGATGGCTAAATGCTAAAGAAAGTCTAGAAGTTAACTAGGAGAGGATGTACCATTTTTCACGATCAGTTGCATTCCATTAATTTCAAATACATTAAGCATGCAAAAGCTAAATTAAATAATCACAATAAAAGCTGATGTCCTATGCATTGTTATATTGCATATACTGCATCATTCAAATTAGCCACTAAATAGTTGTGTACACAACCAACATAGGATCATAGAATCAAGAAGTTCTTCCCAAAGAGGGTGGTGAAGCACTGGAAGAGGTTGCCCAGAGAAGCTGTGGATGCCCCATCCCTGGAAGTGTTCAAGGCCAGGCTGGACGAGGCTTTGAGCAACCTGGTCTAGTGGAAGGTGTCCCTGCCCATGGCAGGGGGGTTGGAACTAGATGGTCTTTAAGGTCCCTTCCAACCCAAACCATTCCATGATTCTATGATTCTGTAACTCAGAAACAGTAATTTGCTCATATCTGGGACGACATTCTTCCGAAAAGCATGTTATAGATTTTGAGTGTTTCGTACATGTTCATACCTACAACATGCAGCCAACAGCCCATTTCTAAGATAAGAGGAAGTCAATCAAGATTGGCTGATTGAAAAGTAATACACTGCCAGCCATACTGGAAGGTTTGCAAAAAGCATCAGAAAGCCAACTAGATCCCTTGACTGCTCATTTCTAGAAATCCTGACATTTTTAAAAATTAAAATAAGAACAAACAAAAAACCCCAAACTACATTATTATTATTATTTAACTCATTTTTAATGCATTCACTGTTCTACAGCGTTATCCAGGTTCCATTGCTATGAAGTTTGAATTTTTAGCCTCTTCTTTGAGACTACATAGCTAGTGAAAGAGTCTAACCTATGGCTTTCCTCCTGATAAGGATCTTCACTCCAGCCAGCAGCTTCTGATTTGTCTGGGACTAAAGAATCCAGTATGGAACTAACAGTAAGGCAGCGTTCATACCGTTCCAACATTCTTTTGATCTTTTCTTTAGATACACCATGAATGTTTCGCCTATGAATTTAAAAAAAAAAAAAAAAAGAAAAATAAAAAGGATTTTTTCAGATTTGTATATTACAATGACAGAAGAGAATAATCTAGTAATAATTTAATGATAGTAAGTTTATAGCAACTAAACAGAGAATTCAGGGAACCAGGACAAAAGCTGTGAAACAGCAATTCCTTCTGTATCAGTGCACTAAGGCATTCCAGACAGGGGATATCAGACAAATCACAGCTCCACTTGACTTCACACCACCTGGTGGCCCTGTTCTGCAATACTAAAATCTAAAACTTTCCCAATAATGCATCTTCTGAAACACACTGTATCGGATCTTGACAGGGATGCAGGCTATCAAACTGGGTACGGAAAATTTCTAATTCAGGCTTCCTTCTCTGGTTTTGCTAAACTAAGAACTCCTTGAGGAAAACCTATTATTTTGGACATCCCTTGGTTAGGAATCTTCATTGCCTCTGTTAAATACCAACTACCAATACGCTCTGCAGCAGTTCAACCTAGAACAAGTGAATCCTGCCAAGGATGACAAAACAGAAATTGAAGGTACAGGAGAAAACGTTTAAATTCTACTTTAGGAAAGAAAATAAACTTTATTACCTAGCTTGAGAAGCAGCCAACCTTAAGCTAAGCATGGAAATGCAGATGACAATAGATATTATGAAATCACAAAATAATTTACATTGAAAGGGACCTCTGGACGTCACGCACTCCAACTTCCTGCTCAGAGGACGTACAGCTACATCAGGCTGCACAGAGCTTTGTCTTGTCACTTCTGAATATCCTTAACGACTGAAAGTCTACAGACTCTCTGAGCAACCTCCTACAGTTCCTGATCACCCTTTCAAAGTAAGTTTTGTGGTTTTTTCTTTTATGTAATAAAAATTTCTCAAGTTCCAACTTGTTTATGTTTGGTTTGTCCTACCCCTGCACAATTCTCAGAAGAGGTATTTTTATTCTTCTCTATAACCTCCCAAAAGATAACTGAAGGGCTAGCAAAATACCACAGATCTGCTCTCACAGCTCCCCTGCCTTCCTCCAGCGGAGGGGCAGAATCAGAGGAAAAAGACAAAGCAGCTCGTAAAACTGAGATAAGAACTATTTCCTAATTGAATATAGATGAATAATATCTATAAAAATGAATATATACAAATACTACTAATAATAAGTAATAAAAATTACAGAAAATAAAACATGTGATACAATATGATACAACTGCTCACCACCCACCAACTGATGCACAATCACGTCCCAAGAAGTGAGAGTCAGAGCCTGAGAGCCGCAGCCCGAGAGAGATTGCAGCAGAGTCTGTCAGCGACAGCATGACCAGGAAAACCAAACAAACCCACCAACTCCCTCATGAATGAGCCAGCACAGGAGTCAGCAAAGCAGCTAACAAAGGAGTTAGAGAGTCTTAGCAAGTGAAAGTGAAAAAGAGTTAGAGAGTGAGAAAGAGTAATGGCTCCCAGACCCTCTCCTCGCCTCTGCCCTGAGCATGACGTACTATGGAATGAAATACTTCCCTGATCAGTTGGGGTCAGGTGCCTGAACTGTGTGTCCCTACACTGCCTGTAGCGAGACAGCAAGAGCTGGGAACGCAGCTGCAGTGTCAGAAGAGGAAAAAGACCTTGAATTCAGTGCAGGCACTCCCCAGTGCCAGCTAAGACCTTAGCAATACTTTTCTCAGTGTAAACATAGGAACACAGCTTCATAGCAGCCACTGTAAAGAGAGTTAACTCTTTCCTGACCAAAACCAGCACACAACTATATGATCCTTCTTTATCGTTCTCTTCTTAAGGCTGAAGAAACTACTCTTGCTCAGTTCAGTATTACCTGCAAATCTGTTGAGAGCACACTGTTTCAACATCCAAGTCCTAAAAAGGACATTAAATAGTAGTGGCCCTAGTATCCACCCTAGAGGGACATCAGCCTCTTCTTGGACTCTGAATCTGGTAGCCAGCCAGTCTTCTAGCTACCTTACAATTCACTTACATAGCATTTGCATCTTGCCTATTTTGGCTCTAAGTAATGGCTCTACGACTGTGTACAAAGTCCTGCTAAAGAAGAAGTAAACAACAATGGTGATGCACAGGGGTTTGTTCCTCTCAGGTCATGAGGTGACTACTGTCTCAAACTCAGTGACAGCAGAAACATTTCAAGTCAGGCAACAGACCAGCTAGATGCAAAACCAGCTCCAAGCTCACAACATTTTTGCAACCCCAGGAACCTGAAGGAGCAGCCATCGTATCTTAAATGCAAAAGAAGCGTGATCATGAAAACATTACATAGTATCTATTGCTAACAGTTATCTGTTGTATGCAATCACAATAAAGTGACAGGGAAAAAATAATCTAATAATACATATAAAATCGCACAGAAGTTACTATCATAGGAAGAAAAAACCCTACTGAAAAGCCACTTATTATCATAAAAATCTTGACTAATACCTTGTTACCTCACCAGACACAGTACCAAGTGATTTCTTTTTAAAAACTCCTAATTCATAGACTGAGAAAGATACACAATCTAATATGAAATTCTCCTTTACGTTCTTACCTTTCAAGTTCTTTTGGCTTAAACTTCCACCAAGTGTCTGGTTCTCGGAACATGACTTTGTATTTGAACTGCTGAGCCTGAATAAAACAGAATAAGCCACATCACTTATTTCTACGAAAAAGCACACAACATGTATAGCCTGCTTCTTTAAAGATGCTTTTTGTATTTTTCAAAACCAATTAAACATTTGGAATAACAAACTTTTGCTTAGTGTTTCACTTATATAAATGGAGACTTTTGAAAACATGTATACGTATCTCTTACTGTAAAATTAAACATGTGCCACAACCACAGAAAAATCACTATTTTATATCATCCCTTTAAACGTTCTACCTCCTGTCAAGACTGCAAAACACCTCCCCTTTGCAGGCACAGTATGCACATGTCTACACAGACTCTCCAAACGAAAAGCTCACTGCTTGTATTCAGAGCTGGCCAGACGCGAGCCAGTTCCAAAACAGGTGGTTCAGTTACGTTAATAGAGCTACTGTGAACAGACTTCCTGCCATCTGGGAAACTTCAACGGGCTGCAAGTAAATGGTCCTTACATGGTCTAGTCTCACCATCACAAAAAACGAGCCTAAAGTCTGATCAGGGGAAACACCGCAAGTACTGTCATTTCTCCCGTTTTCAGAGAAAATGCTTATCACCTTACCAAATCCTGCACTTCCTGGAAGAACTTTTGTTGTATCTTTATTTCAGTATACAGCAAAATCAAGGACTTAATTTATGAAAGAACTGTTAATCTGAAAATCAGCAATAAATGCAAGGATAACAAATCTTCTGTTAATAAAAACAACCTGTGTTAAGTCCCACTGTTCACTAATCCATTACCACGTGCAGTGCACAGAGTTTCTGCTCAAGAGCTGTCAGTTCTACACGCTATACTCTCTGATGTGTTTCTATACTATGGTAGGAGAAGTCCCAGATCTACTTTATAGCATTTCTTCCGATATATTATTTCTGCTAATCAGAACCGATTTTATAAAATAATGCAGTCCTGTCAGCATAAAAAGATTATTGAAACTCACAAACAAAATGATGAATTATCAACAGCAAAATAAGAGCTAGAGTCTAAAAGTGTTGATGCCCACTTAGAAACGATTAAGTGAAAAGTAGAGAATCTCCAGAAAACCAGAGTATGGGAAACCTACAACAGAGTTCACCAAGTTATTTAAATCATTAAACCTCACTTTGGAAGGTAAATGCAGATTGCATTTACTAAGTACTAAATAAAAGCTGTTCACTTTTAGTCCCTAAATAAAAGCACTACACTACTAACATAAAATAGTGTAGGTGCATTATTCTGATTACATCACTTCCATAAAAATTATAAAGTAAAACTGCATAACTTCAAACAAGCTAGCAATATCTGGTAACTCTTGCCCTCCAACTGGTCAGCTAGTATCCGCTTCTACATCATATTTAGGATGAAACTAAGACCCTGTTGTCAAGTTTCACGGAGCATCAAACACCACTCATTAATTAGTGCTGATTATATTTTAAAGGCAGTTTATAGTTTTACTGCTCATATAAAGGAGAAACAGAATTCAGATTCCTCAGCAATATTTATTTTTACTCCCAAGTCCAAAGCACTTGGCTTTGTCACTTGGAAACCAGGCCAGGTCAACACTCAGACGCACAGAGAATATGACTCTGGATAATATGAGTCCATGTAACACTTCTTTTTGACTCCAGTCTTGTGGAATGGCAGCTAAACTGAGAAAGACAATCTCATTTAAAAACATATCTTGTTGCCATGATGGTCAATAGCCCCCTTTCACATTCATCAAACGGTAATACTAACCAAAGAAACATACGGCTTCATCTCCCATGCTTGTATGTTTGTGTTGTCTATTATTATAGGAGAGATTCTCATTTCAAATGCTTCTTTGGCTGAAAGACATGCGTACAAAACAAGGTGATACAGTTAATTTCGTTGTAATAGGGTCGACACGTAACATTTCTACTAGTTCGCTAAATTTCTAATATTTTAAAGCAGATAATCCATAATGATTAACCACTGTGTAAAAACACTTGCCACTGCTTGATCTGTTTCAAGGCCCTCTCTTATTTTAGAAATCCTCCCTCGCATGTAAAGCTGAGATACGGCATTATTCTTTTGAATTAACATATGTATGATAATCAAGGAATGAAAGTGCAGATGTAAAATGCACCAAGATGACTAATCAGTCAGTAAATCTCCTGCACGACATCCTTGTCTCAAA
>NW_010226164.1:0-16782 GCF_000690775.1 Eurypyga helias
GCCCGGCTGCGGTGACGCCAGGGCAGCGTCCTGCGGGCACGGGGCTTCCCTGCACCACCCCTACAGCCGCAGTCCCTGTCACACCGCGGCGTTTGGTTTATTTCAAAGTCTCATGCTGACGTAGTAGGTAACACTTCCACAGGCTTGCTCCCGACTCCCGCCACTCACGCCAATTGCTCTGGAGTCAGGGAAGTCATCCCTGGGTGGGAGGAGGCCGGCCAGCCCTGAAGCGGAGCTGCGGATAGAAGGAGACATCCCAGGACAAGAGTGGATGCTGTTATTGCTGAGACCCAAACACACCTGTAAGAAACTTTCCAGTCTTACAACCGGAGCTCACTTACTCATCTTCAGCATCTTTCCAGACAGGGTACACAACCGAGCTTCTGCGCATGCCCCTCACTCTTGGGACGTGCCCCAGCAGAAACATGACGAGGAGGAAGGCTGAAGCCAAGTGTGGTGGCAGAGCATCCCGTGCTGGTGCACCAAACTGCATCCTCTGTAAACCAACAAATGCCCGGAACACGGTCCCACAGCCTTTCTTGGATGGCTCCTGTTGGGACTGTACTGCCGGAAGCATTTGCTGGCGCACAGGTGGCCAGGCTCTCTGTGGTGACAAAGCAGAGCCTGCAAGGGGCAGTCGACACTTTTCCTGGATTTTTCCCATGAGTGATCGTTTTTCCTCATTCTGCTTGGGTCCCAGCATGCACAGCTATCCTGGGCACCATTTGCAGGGTGAAGACCCTCTGGCGAAGGACTTGCAGAGTCTGGCTCACGGGCTGTGGCTGCTCTGCTGGCTGCCACGCATCTGCCCCGCTCCCCTCCACTGGTGCGTGTTGGACACCCTGCAGCAGCCCACCCTGGCTCTCCTCACCCCCCTCTGTCCATGACCAGCGCCCCGAGGTGGAGCAGGCTGCTCCTTACCGACGGCTTCCCGGAGGGGCTCGCACGGAGCACACAGAGACAAGAAGAGTTTCTGCAATGCAGATTATTCATTTTAAATGTGTTTTTATTTCTTTGGCTGGTAAGATGGTTTCTTCCCTGTTTTATTTGTCGCTTGTCTTGCCTAGCTTGTATGCTGAAATTGGCACTTCAATTTCACTTCCGCCCCAGCCTAATATTAATGCAGGCAGCGATGTAAGAATGTGAAAAAAAGAAATCCAATTCTTATGCTCCATGAACCCACTGGTGATGGATTAAATGTAACATATTTTTCCTTATATATTATGGAAATAGCCCTTGCATGTCTGAAGACACATGGTATTATCTAAAGCGCCCTTATTCAGACATGCAGCCTAAGTTGCCTCTGCTGTACTCTGAGCAAACAGGATCGGGCTAATGATGTTTTGTGTAAATGAGGCACACGTTAGATTGAGTGCATTCAGGTCTGTTTATCCAATTGCGATTTTTCTTCGCAAGAGCCTTTCAGTCTCCAGTTTCCTTGTACAAATGTCCCTTGCACTGGGTATCTGGGGGATGGGAGAAAGTCTAAAGAAGTTCAAGATTTTACAGCTGAATTGAATACTGAGGAAAATGGATACCAAGGTCAGGCTAAGAATAAAGAAATTGATTCCAAGGGCAGAAGCTCAATGGGAAGGCCTAGGCCCCAGCAAAACATTCTCCGTATCGTTGTCCTGCTAAATAAAAAAGAAAAAAAATCAGTTGTAATAGAAGGTGACGATGGAGAGAAATTGTTACTGAAACTGAACATAGCAAAATTTTGCTGGTGATTTATCGTATATATATTTTGATTGCTCCTATCCCACTGTTCAGCTTCTCTGCACAAAGCTGCGGGGTGGCAGACCCTGGTAATGGATTCCTTCCAGCAGACCCCTGCCAGTTCTGGTCATTGATCCAGACGTATATGCTGGCTCAGGAGCAAAAGGCTGCATCTACATCCTGCCATGAATATTTTCAGGAGTAAGCTATTTCACGCTTTAGTGTTATTACAGTTTTGAATATGTGTATAATGCAGTACTGTATATCAAACAAACCCCTACATAACACTGCAGATGTGACCCAGTCTCTTTCATCTGCGTTACCAAGGAATGGGAGGGTAGCAGTGCAGAATTAAGAGGTTTTCTATTGTGGCTTTCCACTAATTATTACAATATTTTCAAGACTACGACAACGTGACACATGGAATGTATTTAAATTCAGATAGATTTCATATTGTGTTAAAAATAGGTAGTTTCACTGAAATTACATGCATATCTACTATATGCTCAAAAAGCCTGCATATACAGCAGTGCTGAAGAAATTGTATCCTTTTTTTATTTTTTTTTTTCCCATAGCAAGAGGCTGTGGCATCTTTCTAAGCCACAAGGAAAAACTGAAATGGGTAAGCAGTGGTTTGGGACACCTGTAGGCCAGAAAGCACAGTCTGAATTTGCACAAGGCATACACCATCGTTTGCAGGCCAGTTCACTTCACTTAAACAAACACGGGAACACTTTCAACCAGCTAAAAAAGATACTCATGAAGCAGAAGGGCTGTTTTTAGAAACAGATAGTGCTGCCCGGGCATTAGATCAAAAGTGAATCTAAAAGCAACATCACCAACCTGGGCAAGGAGCCTTCCAAATGCCCATGGGCATTGTTTCGCCACAGCTCCTTGCAACTTGGCTTTGAGTTGGCTGGTTTAGCTGCACAGAACCACTGTGGGTTCTGTGGCTGATTCAAGTCACGAAGAAGAGGCTCTTCTAAAAACTGTGCCTATAGAGAAAAGCAGTAAGATGTGCTTAACAGGGATGGGACCACAACAGGGAAGGGGGGTAGCCCTGCCAGGCATGGGCTGTGTCTGGGGCACCGCATCTTCTCCCACCCCAGAGCCATGCTGAAAGGCCCATGCTTTTGAGGGCTACCACCCACTACTGACTTCTGCAGATGTGCTCAAACACAATTCCCTCGTGCTTCCACAGGGAAAACACCATCAGCAAAACCCCAGGGCTTTAGGAACTCTTCCTTCTGTAATGTGAGGGGACGAGGACCTCGCCTGCCGGATCTGTGGATAGCATAAAGCCCTCACTACCAAGTATTTGTATCAATCAAGCTGGTTTCAGAGAGAAACCATAAATCTTTATTCTCACCTGTACAGAAAACACTCATTGGGCTCAAATAAAAATTCTTTGGATGTTGTTGTTCTCTCAAGGGCATTCACTAAATTGATTTAGCAGCTATACATTGGGTATAATATTATCTATGAACTAGATGTTTGCCACAATTTCCAGAATTCCATAAAGTCCAAAGACTTCCAGTACTACATAAAAAAAATAAATGCAAGACCATTTATGGCTACAGAGCACTGGTGGAAACTATTTACCACTTTACCACTGGATGTTCCTGCACTCTACTTCTGCTCCTAATTCTGTTCTGAATTCTGCTAAACCTGGCTGAATTCTGCATGGTGGCAACGAGTTCTATAATCTCACTCATGTGCTGTGTAAAAAAGCAATAATTTCATTATTAATGTGACACCTTTAGCTTAATTAAACAAAGCTTTAGTAATCCTTCATGCACCTTTTCTGTACCATTTATTATTTGACGTACTTCCCGTGCGCCCCCATCTCTTTGGCACTCTGCCTGCAGGTTCAGCCTGCAACGGGAAGCTCCAGTGAAGCCGTTTCCCGAGGCTGGAGCCGCGGATATTATTTGCATGGGCTCCTGTTCACATGTGCCTCAGTGCCGGTGATCACTCAAGGTACAGAACTCGGCATCCTATTGAACTTGGGATGTTCCTTGCAGGGCAAAACACGTACATAAGTGCTGCGGGTCTTTCCTACACCTCATGGCAGGAGGGCTTTTCAGCCCTCTAAACCTTTCTTGTCTCTGAAGTTGTCCGTGAGTTTTCACCTTTTCTGTCACATCTGTGGGATGGAAAGGTGAGAACTGGACACAGCCCTCCAGGTGAGAGCGTACACTTGATTTATGTAAGGGAACTGTGGCCTCTCCTGTGCTATTCCTCAATCCGTTCATGATGGCTCCTTATGCCCTGGTAGGGTTGCCGACCGTTGCTGTCACTGAGATGAGGTCTTCACCCATTTGTCGACAGCAATGACTCCCAGGTGACTTACACACTTTGGAAAAATTATAATGTGGGTCTATTTTCTGAATATCTGCACTTAGTTACTGATATTTCCACACAGCACTCATCGTGAGCACAACAAATGAGCTCTGTTGGGTACAGAAATCAGTATAGTCATTGCGGATGTGCCCTGTAGACATGCCCTCAGCATCTGAAAAATCATGTATGTGTAGGACAGACTGTTTCCCCTTTAAAGCTCAGGTAGAAACACTGAGCCTCTCCAGCCAAACTGCTGCCTCATGTTCATCTTGCTTGTCTCAGCATGGAAGTTCCCTTGCAATCTCTTCAGTGTTTGATTAACATGAATGTGAGGGTTATTGCAAGAGCTGTAATTCGATTTTCCAGCTTCTTTTTTGATTTTAACAAATAGGTTAGGGAATGCTAATTTTAGAGGGGGACTTGGTCAATCTTTTTAATTAAGAATTGCAAGAATTGCTTCTTCTTTCTTTTTCTTTTTAATTCTTGTCCAGAAACAAAATTTCAATTTCACGCAGAACAAAGGTTCGGGGGGGGGGAAGTATTTAAGACAATTGGGATATTTTTCCTCTGTAATTTTGGTATGTTTAATTTCAACCTTGCCCAAATATTTTTGCTTTAGTATTTTGACTTTTTTAGTGAATTGTAAATGTAAGTAAAACAGTAGCATTAAATGTTCATGTCATGAAATTAAATTCTAGTTATAATGAAATGTTGCAACATAATTAAAACTGTAAAGTTCAGATGACTCCTTTTGACCTTTTCCATAGCAAATTTCATTGAAATTAACATGTTCCTATGAGACAATGATGTGATTTAAATAAATTTGCCTTTTTTTAAAAGCAGAAACCTGTTCTATTAAAAAAGTTCTTTCTGTTAACCTTTGCCATTTCAGCAACTTTCAGCCTATTCTTCTTCTTTTCTGTCCCTTAGCCTCTTTCTGAGGCAAGAGAGTTTTTTCCTCTGTGTACTTAGCCACTGTCTTGGTGGACTATGTTAAAAGCTATTGGAAGTCCAAACCGATTTTATCCCCTATTTATTTAATAGTGCATTCTAGGAGATCAGACACTCACCATTTTCCTTTTAAGAAACAGTGCTAATTAAACTCCATTGTGATTCTAAATGCTTTTTTATTGTTTTAATTATTAATGCAACAATTCAAAGACTGGCATACCAGACTTTCCAGGTCATTCACTTTTGAAGGTAAATACAGCATTTTCCATGCATAAATTTTCAGAAAAATTTTCCATTTTCTGTGAGGTTTCATTTGCTTCAGCTGAGCCATTTTATCCTTAAGCCTTATGGCACTGCTGGGTGCCTTCCACTGAACCTGGTGGCTTATTCCTTCACAGTTTAGCACTTTGCTTCAGCATCAAGTTTTTTGGGACACCTCTATGTCCAACAGCACCTCATTCTTGAAACAGAGTATGCTTTCTGAGCAAGAAAACCGTGTGTGGTGGGTTGACCCTGGCTGGATGCTTGGTGCCCACCAAAGTTGCTCCATCATTTCCCTCATCAGTTGGGCATGGGAGAGAAAATACAACATAAGGCTCATGGGTCAGGACCAGGACAGGGAGGGATCATTCACCAGTTATGGTCACAGGCAAAACAGACTCCACTTGGGGAAGAAAAGTTAATTTAATTAGTTACCAATCAAATTAGAGCAGGATAATGAGGAATAAATCCACGTCTTAAAACCTATTCCCCACTCCTCCCTTTTCCTGGGCTCAGCTTTGCTCACCATTCCTCTCCCTCCTCTCCCCCAGTGGCACAGGGGGGCAGGGAATGGGGATTGTGGTCAGTCCATCACACGCTGCCTCTGCCAGCCCTTCCTCCTCAGGGCAGGATCCTCCTCACACTCTGCCCCTGCTCCAGCGTGGGGTCCCTCCCATGGGAGACATCCTTCACCAACTTCCCCAACATGAGTCATTCCCACAGGCTGCAATCCTTCAGGAGCAGCCTGCTCCAGTATGAGCTTCCCATGGGGTCACAGTCTCCTTGGGGGGCATCCCCCTGCCCTGGCATGGGGCCTTTCAAAGGCTGCAAGGAGGTCTCTTCTCCCCGTGACCCTCCATGGCTGCAGGGGCACAGCCTGCCCTCTCACCATGGGCTGATGGGGAACCTCTGCTCCGGCACCTGAAGAACCTCCTCCCTCTCCTTCTCCACTGACCTGGGTGTATGCAGAGCTGTTTCTCTCACATATTCTCACTCCTTTCCCTGGCTGCAGTTGCTGTTCCCTTCTTAACCATGTTATCCCAGAGATACTACCACCGTCACTGACGGGCTTGGCCTTGCTCAGTATCAGGGTCCCTCTTGGAGCCAGCTGGAACTGTCTCTATTGGACACAGAAGAACCTTCTGGCAGCTTCTTACAGAAGCTACCCCTGCAGCCACCTCTGCTACCAAAACCTTGTCATTCAAACCCAATACATCAGGGTCGTATTTTTTTAATTATTTTTGTGGAAGCTGGAATAAAGAAGATTTGGTAGATCAATTTTGCCTATCCAAATTTCGGATACCACCATCTTCAATGCATCCAAAGCCTGAGCTCTGCTGTCATCTTGTCCAGTGCTGTTTTCCAGCAGGGTAGAAACACTCATAGCAAAGCAGCAGCCTGAGCATTGCTGGGCTTTTACAGACACTATGGAAAAGGGAAGGTAAGTGAGTTATGAGGGTAAAAATGAGAGTCTTGCAGAAGTTTGCAGGGGGCTTTCTCAAGGTGTCATGGAAAACCCACCAGTAAAAATAAAAAAACCCAACAACAACTTCACCAGAAGATAGGATTAATAGTATGGGATTATAATTAGTTAAGATGAGAAATCACCTATTCCAGTCACTTCCAAAACTAGTGCAGTAGCCTGACAGCATGTCTGTTCCTGTGCAAGTGCCTGGGCAATCACACAGGGATCACATGAGAGGTGACAGAAGGAGTTGCAGTCTAGACGGGATTTTTTAAAATTAATTTAATCATTTCATGACCTCAAAAATATGCATACTCCTACCTATTTGTTAAAATTTCTCTGAGAGCAGAACTGAGCTTTATGGGAAGAAGCATCCTTTGATGAGAAGCAGAGGCCCATCAGGTTGGTTCAGGGAGAGAGCTAACAGATAGGAGCATCTGGATTAAGAGCTGGCATCACCTCTCTACCCATTTGTTCCCATCCTAGGAAAAAATTCAGAACTGGACACTGGAGATAAACACATGGCAGACCACATTCATCTGTCCCGATATGACATGGAGTCACAATGAGGTCCATCTATGTGATCATGATTGGCTGGGAACAGCAGCATGCTTGAAAAGTGAGCAACACACAGGCTGCCCCCAGTTCAAAGTAAAACCTCTGACATGCCTATCGTGCAGATTTTGGGCACCAACCGCTTTAATCTATCGATCTTCTTGACTTTTTGTTATGTAGACTGAATCAAAAGTAGCTTGAATTGATGTTATTTCAAGGACAGACCCAGGTTTGTAATCCCATAGTGTCTGTAGCCTGGAAAACAAGCAAGCCTCACACTAAATTCGGGACTCCCTATGCACCCAGCCTCCTTGACCTCTGAGTCACTGAGTGTTTAAAACAAGGGACATGGCCCAAGTCCCAGGTTTTACAGGACTGTATGAGCCAACCTACATCTCTCCCTTCAACACTGAGTCAAAAAAGGATTTGTATAAATTGAACATCTGCCACATAACATGCCAGACAATGTTGTGATCCAGTAAGAGGGAAGGACTTAAAATCCTAAAGTATCTCAGAGAAAAGCATGTAGGTAAGCAGAAAAAGGCATCACTTTAAAATGTCTAATACCCATACTGCTGCCACCCTCAGTACATAACAGAGACAGAACCAGACCTGCGTCAATTGCCACCCCATCCGGGTGCGTATGAGGACCACTGGGGTTGAGTTTGCCAACCTCCTACCAACAAAGTCTGCAGTAGGCTGATGAGGAACAGAAGATTGGAGAGCAGACCTGTCATCCACAGGAGCATTCCTTTGCCTTCTTCCAAAAAGCCTTTTTAACCCTGTCATGTTCTCCACATATTCTGCTTTGCTGAGGGTCAAAAATACTGAAAATAATGGAAGAGAGGAAAGACGTACTTAGGTCTTATTCATTTTTGTGATAGGTCTTCCAGTGTTACTAACAGGGGGATTTTTCTGGGCACTGGCCACGTCGTGGGGTAATGGCTTTGGTGGAAGAAAGATGCAATATCAAGGAGGCTGTCAGAATTCATGCTCTTGGAACTTTTGCCTTGAGGATTTGTTTCTGCCCATCCACCCAACCCACAGACTGAGAGGATCCTGACAGGGGGAGAAGCGTAGCTGCAGATTTTCCTCCTTCCTATCATGACAATCACTTAGTAAACAGACAATCTAAACAAGCGTAGCAGGAAAGGTTGTAAATGACAACACCTCACAACATGAAAGGAATGTGTACAAATGACATGTAACTGAGGTTATACCCACCTGTTGTGCAAACCAAATCCTCTGGCTCTTACGCAGCCACCAGTGAAACAATTCCTCTGCTGTGGGATCATCGCCAGCCTTGGTAAGGCATGTGACATGCACCTGATGAGGTGTTTGTGCACACAACAAGGTGTTTGGCTGGACAAGGCCCTCGTGCTCTGCATACCACAAGACAGAAACTAGGAGAAAAATTAAGAAGAAATTAAAAGGTAGTTCATTATTTGTCATAAAGTTAGTTCAGTTCATCAAGCCCGTTTCTCTTCTAATGGCAGGTGCATCCCTTAACTCTTAGGGAATGCTTAGAATTTATTTCAGTGTAATAAGAATTACGGAAGCGAGCTTTATCTGAAGAATAACCTGCCTAACTTAAAACCATTCTCTGTGCTGATTACTGTTAGAGAAAATATAAAATGAAAACATTAAGGAATATACATTCAAACCAAACATGGGCAGCTTTCAGTTATAGAGCTTTTATTTATGTGAGAGATCACCAGAACAATTTCCAGTCTTTTTTCCATGTTAGGGGCGAGCAATCCCTTCAGACGTGACTCAACAGCTACCCAAATCACATATATTTATATGTTCATACACATTTATCATCAGCTAGTGTCTGCCATTTCCTTGGTGTGCTAATCCATATGCATGAAAAAGTTATTTTTAAAATGCAATTTTATCAGCGAGTTTTGACATTAGGGTGATCTTTTCTTCTTAATTTATTTTCCTCATATCCTTACATGATATTGTCAGGCATAATTTATAATATAATATAAAAGAAAACCATCTCAAGTTCAAAAATTTGAGAAAGAGAAAAGAAAAAGTAGGGAGGAAGAGAAAGAATTTTTTTCCTTTATTTCCTTTTTTTTTTTTACTTTCAGATATGCATTTGCCTAATAAGCCCCAAGACAACTAGGGCCTGATGATATGAGCTGTTTTTATAGTGCCCGCCACAAAGCCTGCTGAAGCTGGCAGAAAGACTCCAATTCCCCCGGCTCCCTCCTTGCTGCATGTGGGGCTGGGGAGGTACCAGCCAGGGAAGCTGCTGCTCCTCTCTGTGCTCCCACCTTTCCTGCGCTTTGCTTATCAATGCAGGCATCTGGGGGGAAACTTGCTCTCTTTTATTGCCCTGGGGAAACACAGAAGACAGATACAGTCAGCCCCTCTGTACTTTAGATGAATATGGACACAGGTGTCTTTTCACTACAAATTCCAGGCATTTTCCTTTTTAATAAACGGAAATCTACTACAGTAAGAGGACAGCTCTTTCTTATCTCCTGTTTTCTCCCCGCCACCTTTCCCTTCTCCCAACAAAGCAAGAGACAAAAGAACGTGTCTCCCTGCCCCTTCCTTATCTGCTTGCTCCTGCAGCTGTCTAATAAACTGATCGGAGCAGTGTTCCTTGTGAGATGTGCTCCAACACTCCGCCACAGAAGAGTGATTTTATTATATGGGGTAAAATATTAATTTTCTTGCTTTGCATGTTTAATGGTGGTAATGATTATGATCTTACATTTCCATGGTGCCTCTCCTCGCAGAGGACCTCAGCCTGCTTCATAAACCCACACTGACACACCTACTCTGTGCAGGGATGACTTCCTCTCCCATCCAAGCGGGGTCATCTTTGCCACGGATGCAGCAGTCATGGAAAGCATCACAGCCCAGCCCCCTAGGACAGAAAACACAGCCCGCCTGCTTCTGCTAAACAGCTGGGGTGCGGGAGGTGGGGAAGAGGGGTGTGGAGGAGACTGCTTCTTGCTGCCAGCAGGACCCAGGTTCAGTCACGTGAACCAGCCTTACTCCGCAAATAAATAGGGTGATTCCCCTTCACCTCAGGAAGGGGATGGGGAATCTGCTCCTACAACTTCACAACTTGTCTCTGTGCCTCCCACCAGAGTACACTGAGCTTGTCTGGGGTACATCGCTGGCAACGACAGGACTCCCCTTCGGGTTGGGAGGCAAAGAAAGAAGCAACAGTGATCAAATAAATTATTCATGCCAAATATTTTCTCAGCTTTCATTTGGAAAGAAAAGCAGTATTTTAGTATGAGCTGGCACCCAAAACTTGAAGACGATTCACCTTAATATTCAGAGAAGGAGTGTTTCTTTCTAGATGGGAAAGTGCTGCTTTCTAGATGGCTGGTGGAGGTAATGCTAGCCCAGCTGTTGCTGCATTGCCTGAATGTCAGCTGAGGGAGTACAAGGAGGTAATGCTAGGAACGGAATGTTTGAGAACCCTTCTCCCAGCCAGAGAGCTTTTTGGGGAGAAGGTTATACTCACAGGGATCCTTCAGTTTACGAGCAAACCCTTGAAGGCTGAGGAACAGTAAGGTGGTTAAGGACTGCAGAAAGCGGCTACAGTAGTAACCTTATTTTAGTTGTTTATTTTCTTTGGGTTTGCACCAGGTTTTTCTCCAGGGCCAAGCATGGTGTGCTGTGGCTAAACCAGGTGCTGGGTCTATTGCGTGGCTCAGGCATATCCCACCTGGCTCCCAGACAGCCCAACCAGTAACTGGGAAAGTCAAGATAGGATAACACAAAGTTCAGTGTGGTGTGCCAAACTGTCCCAGGCAGCAAGTTAGCAGACATCATGCTTCATGCTGCTGTGATTAGACTGCTGCCATGGCCTTTGTCGGCCCCGGACAGACAGCTGGGGTGCAGCAACACTACACTGTAATGTGGGTGCCAGGTAGCACCTACATGTAGCACGTTGGTGCTGACATACTCCGGCCTACAGGTAACAGGCATGTGATAAAAGGGAAAGGCAGACTTGGAAATGAGAATTATGCCCCTCCAAACTCTTCACATCATCCTTCTTTTTCCTCTGCAGTGAGCCTTGAGCCCCTGCATTGTTTCTTGCCTATCCACACTCACCTCCTTTCTGCGTCGCATCCTGCCCATGCAGCTCACGGGGAGCAGGCAAATAAAAGCAAGTAAAACAATGAAGCGTCCTTTGCTTTTACCTGCCTGTACTTTTGGTAACATTAAATAAAATTACTTCAATCATCTTCTTTCCCCAAAACCATCTGCTAATTGTTTTGTGACCTGTATGTGAGGATGTGGTTTCTTTTCTGTTTTTGTTAGCCCCTAAGTATGATTTATTTTATCAAAAACCACGAGCTTGGATACTGCCATTTTGAGTCAATCAATAGTGGAATATAACCCTGAGGGAAGTGTAATTCTGAAGTGGAGCTGAGGACAAGACTATACAGCCCTGCAAATAGCCTGTTGTCATTTCCCATCCTACAGACTTGTGCAGCTGGGCTGGTAAGGGTCAGTGCAGGCACAGAGAAGAGCTAATTAAGCTAAATGCACAACGTCTCATAGTGTTCTGGAGTTTTGCACCCCGTGTAACTCCAGGGTCCTGCACCCCATTTAACTCCAGGGTCCTGCTTACACTCAGGCTGTAACTAGTAGACCTTACTTCTATTGTAAAGTAGCCCAGCTGCCCTGCACAAGAGGTAAGGAACAAGAAAATAACCAGTGAAATCATTCAAACACCACCCCGCAGCTCCTCCAGCCAACCCCTACTACGTCCTCTCCCCCTCGGCAGAACACAGAGGGCAGCTGTGCAGCACCGAGCCCTCAGTCCCTGAGGTCTCTGCCACCACCTACCCTTTGCCTCCCTGGGGACCAGATGACAGCCTGGGTGGGGGGCAGGAGCAGAGATTCCCAGAGCATCTGCAGCAGAAGTACAGTTTCTGTGGAAAAGAAAATACTGATCTGCTTCTGTAGTGTCAGAAATGCCCCTCTTGGTGGGGAGGAGTGGGGTGACCCCACAAAGGAGGGGAAAAATCACTCCTTGCCTTACACTTTAATCCCTCAAAGATGCTGCACAGTTCTGGCTTTTGCCAGGATTGGAATTTAGGGGTCAAAATTATTGCAAAGACCTTGTTTTAAAAAAGGCATCATCTTCAGAGACTGTTTTTCACCTGCCAACAACCGAACACAAGAAGGCATCCCTCACCCCTCAGTGTCAGATCAGTGTTTGCCCCAAGTGTCCCCCTCCCAGTTACACAGCCCTCAAAAAACAGGCTGAAAGGGGAGAAGTCTGGACTAGAGCTCACATTTCTTTCAGTACGCAGCAGACCAGCTGGCAGTTTTATAATTTAGGAACACTGTAGTGGTCCTGCACGAGGACGGCAGAAGACACCTGCCCAGTCACTGGACAACTCCTTTGCCAATTTTCAGACTGTTAGAGGCCATCAAAGGTACAAATAAACAAAACCCAGGGCTAACAAAACTGCCCCTTGTTCATTAGACTCATCCTCAGAGTTTACTGAATGATTTTTGCTGGAAGTTCAAAAACCACTTACTTACTCCCTGGAGGAGGAAATGCCAGACCAAGCCATGGGAGGCTGAAAACAAGTACATTTGCTGGGAAGCGTTGGACATCCTCAGCCATGGGTTTTGCTACCAGGTCTGCCAGTGCTTCAGCTCTCAAGTTTATGCTAGGCTGAGACACAGCTGATTCTGTAAACATTTTTCTAGTGGTTTTTTTTCTCAGTAAAACTCTGAAAACTGGCTGTTGTTTGCAAGATCGAGAGCTGAAAAGCAAGGAGCGAGTTGCTTTGTGGATAGGTTTATGTTTGGAGCTTCAGATACTTTCAGATAAAGCAAGTAGTGTGTATGACAGCAAGCCCTGCCAAGTAGCAAAGAAATCTTAAACCTGGAACAGAAAAAGCACGTACTCTTCTTGGGTTTTGGGGGTTTTTGGTTTTTTTTTTTCTTTTCCTAAGTTCTGTATGGATTTTATTAAGGCCTCCTAAGACAGAAGATTGCGCTCAGATACACAAGTATTTTACAGGAACATGTCCACCGCGCTCTTCTCTCCCCGTACACCCTCACCTTGCTCTGAGTAGTATCACCTTTAGCAGGTTCTGATGTTGCTGTTTTGTTTGGCAATGGTGGAAGATGAGCTCGGTTGGATGGGGCACTCCAAAACTGCCACAAGTGATTGAACTGTGAAACCGTGCAGGAACTAAAACTGGTGTTTCCTAATGCAAATGGAACAGGCACCCATGTTTTAAAATGAGTTCAGCACTGATTTGGGAAGAAATTTTTTATTACATGAGATTGCCACGAGTTTTGCAAATGACTAGGAACCTTGACAACTGGTTATCTGGTAGCTAATAAATTTTAAATTAAAAATCCAACATGAAAATATGCCCTGAAATTAATGACCATTGTATGCCCAGCAGTTTATCTTGCCATTTGTAATGCAATAAAGGAGGATCAGATAAACACAGGCATAACCTCTGCCACAACTGATAATGTAAAACATCCCTTGTATCATTTGTCTTTCCTTTAGGCAGTATTCTAAAGACATAAAAATGAACAATTCATGCCTAAACAAAGAGGAGCTTCAAAGCAGTGCATGTCAGATGTTTACTCTAAGTCATTATTAGGGGATTGAGTGGATTTGCTTATAAACACAGGTTACTTTGTGGGTAGGGAAATGTGAGAGAGAAAGTGTTTTCAGAAACAAGACATCTCTTTTAAAGGCACAATGTTGCTTTTTCTAGCACGCACAGTAAGTTACAGATAATGGTTTTTTATAGGATATGAAACATTGTCTCATGAGCAGTGTAAGACATAATGTGCTGTAGAAACAATGCTTTTTCTCTCCACTTAGTGCAAATGTCGTTTTTCATTACACAGTGAATCTGAACTTGCCTGGGATTGAAATGAGATCAGAAGAGCACCCTGTGATGGATAAGCAAACCTCCGATGTGCTGAAGAAAGATCTACTTGGGACCACTGGGAGGTGTTCCTTTGGTAGCTTTCACTTGATTCTAAGTTTGAAACATGGGATCTTTCAAGAATGTCACATCTTTTTATGTTACCCATTTTAACCATTCTTACTCCTTGCTGCGTTTACACCCGGTCCAACCAGAGGCGGCAGAAGAAAAAATGCCTAAACAAACAGAAAGAGCCTTGGGGATTCAGTAATGGGTACAGAGTGTGTGTGCCGTAATCATTCTTTTGATTTGTGTTCAGATATGTTTTCTGCTTGCCTTGCAAAGAATGCATGCTTTCCCCCTGGATTGCAAATAATCTGAATCTGGATAAAACCATCACAAAGCGCCCTTCAAAATACCAAGCCTGCGTTTGAAATGGAAATGTGATGGAAAAGCTCAACATGAGGATTAAAATCTTTGGTGAAAAGCAGAGGAGCCAGAGCATAGCACACATCCTGCTGTGGATTTTCTTTACGTTGTCCCTTTCCTGGCTTCTCAGATCTTCCTTTGAAGTGAGACACCATCATCTATGAGCATGAACATATGGTATCTGTCTGATTAACCAAAGCCAACACACACCTGTCTAACCCCTCCAGAGAGGAAATCTACTTCCCAGGCCCACTCCTGTCCCTCCCATGCTGTGGTGCTTCCCAGGTCTACCTGGGTGGCTTTCCTATTCTCCCTGTGGCTCATGGGAGTTTTTGCATGAATACCAAGCAAGGCATGTCGTGCAGTCACATTGCTGTAAATATACCAGCAGACTGAAATGAGGTGATTAACACGGTTGCTTGGTAAATGCTCATTACTTCTTGACAGGTATTCTCACTTAGGGATGGTACAGTGAATGCAGCATCCCAGTTGAAGGCATAGGAGGTTGCAGGCAGAAACTGCATGTGTGTTGAACCCTCAGGTGTTGCAGTAAATGCAGATTGGCTGCATCTCTAGATTGCATAGGCAAACCTTAAGCCGCAGCTGGTGATCAGGACTTGGCAGTGCCATCTAAAAAGCAATGGACAGCAAACCATTTTTTCCTTGTTCAATTTATTCATTGGAGACCTATAAACTAACATTACAATGCCCTGCTCGTGCCTGAGGGAAGATAAAGATCAGGCACCATGCTTGGAAAGGTCACCCCAGTGAAGAGTCACAGCACCACTGGAAGGCCTCTCTCTTTGCTTCCAAGTGCAAACAACTGCACCCAAGCCATGTTAGTCATCATGGGAGCCCGGCGGATGGGCTGCTCTGCACAGCTAGCAGTCCCTGGGTGTAGCACAATGAGCTATCAGGCTAAGAGCACCTCCAGCCTCTCCTGATGGCTGTAAAGGAGCATCTCAACTGTCCCCTTTGAAACTGCAGCTGTCAAAGGGAAGTCCTAGGCTGAGGAAGGCTGGAGATGTTATCAAGCACACAAACCAGAAAAGCAGGGTTAACAAGACAGGCCAACTGAGTAATAAACCTAAGCTCTTTTTAATGCCTCCCAGTATACCAGTGTCCGCCTTGGCCACAGGGGCATGTTCCTGGCTCGTGGCCAACTGATTGTCTCCCAGGACTCCCAGGTCCCTCACTGCAGAGCCGCTTTCCAGCAAGTCAACCCCCAACCTGTACTGGTACATGGGGTTGTTCCTCCCCAGGTGCAGGACCCCACACCTGCCCTTGTTGAACTCCACTGGGTTCCTCTCTGCCCAACTCTCCAGTGTGCCCAGGTCTCATTGTGTGGCAGCACAGCCTCCTGTGTATCAGCCGCTCCTCCCAGCTTTGTGTCATCAGCAAACGTGCTGAGGGTGCGCTCTGTCCCCTCATCCAGGTCGTTGATAAACAATGTTGAACACGACTGGGCGTCGTACGGACTGGGCGCTGAGGAACACTGCTAATCACAGGCCTCCAGCTAGACTCGGTGCCCTGATCACAATCCTCTGAGCTCTGCCGTTCAGCCAGTTCTCAGCCCACCTCACTGTCTACTCACCTGACACACATTTCCTAAGCTTACCTAAGAGGATGTTATGGGAGACAGTGTCAAAAGCCTGGCTGAAGTCAGGGTAGACATCATTCACTGCTCTCCCCTCATCCACCCAGCTAGTCATGCCGTCATAGAAGGCTACCAGATTGGTCAAGCATGATTTCCCCTTGGTCAATCCATGTTGACTACTCCTGATAACCTTCTTTTCCTCCAGATGCTTAGAGATGACATCCAGAATGAGCTGTTCCACCATACTGCCAGGGACAGAGGTGAGGCTGACTGGATGGTAGTTGCCCAGGTCTTCCTTCTTGCCCTTTTTGGAGACTGGCATGACACTAACTTTCCTCCAGCCCTCAGACACCTCTCCTGTTCTCCCTGACCTTCCAAAGATGATGGAGAGCAGCTTTGCAATAACATGTGCTTGCTCCCTCAGCACTTGTGGGTGCATCCCATCAGGGCCCATGGATCTGTGGGTGTAAAGTTTGCCTAGATGATCTCTAATCCGATCTTCCTTGACCGAGGGAGGGTTTTCCTTTCTCCATGCTCTCTCTTACCTCCAGGGTCTGGGGCTCCTG
>NW_010226165.1:0-25871 GCF_000690775.1 Eurypyga helias
GCCGGAGTTAAACCACAACAAGTAGTTATGTCTTCTTTTACTGTGTCACTCAGAAAAAATGTGAAAATAAACACTAATCCTCTATAAAAGTGATATCAAATTAAAAGGATTAATTTGAAGACAGGAGAGAGAGATTCAAAATCAAAGAATAATCACAGACACCTTCAGTATAAGGAAGTAATTTTAAACTGGCTTCCAGAAAGGCTGAGTGGGACGTTTTAGGACAGAAGATCAGAGATCAAAGGAAGTTCTGAGTACCATCACACAATGCTCCAGTTCCAGCAAAGGGCTGAGGTATATATTAGATACAGTAGAAGAACTGCAAATTTTAGCCAAGGACATAGCTTATATAAAGCAGAGAGAAATCATTAAAAACCTTTTGTTTGCAAGGCAGGCATCGGCACAGGAAAATCAAATTATTTTTCTCATCTGAAACATCTTTATGTTCTCACAGAGGAGATTAAAATCCTACCCTCCTCTCCTGTATTTCAGATTCCATTTTCTCTAAGCTTTGCAATGTGGTAACATGCAGTTATTTTCAAATCAGAACAATATTATGGAAGAATTTTCCAAAACAAGCTAAATGTCTACAACAGAATAAAAAAAGCCAGACTAAGAAAGAATATTGAACCCTAAGGCCTTTAAGTATACGTCTATATATGTGTGCCTGCAGTGTGCATGTATGAATATATATAAAAATAGATATAAATACATATGTATATACATATACACATATATACAGCTACAGTTATATTGATGTACATATGGATAGAGCTATAAATATAGATATGTGTGTGCATACGCATACTATAAACAAAGAGAAGAATTAAATATTTCGCCAGTATATTCTGCACCTTGCAGAAAATGAAACTGCAAAACACCTTCATGTAGGAACACCACAGTCTGATAAGACACAGCTTGAGAGAGAGGCTTCAGGTAGGACAAGAGCCCTACACACGTAAGTGCTCCTCACAGGAACCAGTTCTATTCATGCTGCTGCTACCAGAGCAAGCTGCTCAGCTGTATGTAACAGACACAAGGAAGATTTTTTAAAAACTAAATTCTACAAAAGAATGATAAATAGCAGCCACAGAATCTTTTACAGTAATTCAGCTGGGACTTTTTGCCTCTTCCTGTGTTTTTTCTGCTAGCATGCAGAAAACACAGGGTAAAATATTTTCAGTATGAGAGACCTTTTTTCTATTTTGAGAACTAAAAATTGCCAGCCCACTTTAAAACACAATTCTGTTTATTCTGGTTTCTTTTAGTTTTCATTTCTACTGTTTTTCACAGTGGCTAGTCCTAAGGGATCTGGAGGAATATGCACATCCTTCTAAAGGATAATTATGCTGCCATGAGGTGACTATGTGACTGTTTTATATCCTGCAGTATGGGCTGTCTTATTCTATGTACATTTTTAGCCTAGTTTTCACAATGAGGATGTTAGATTTGCTATTTACTGCTACAAAATACAGAGATTTTTGAGCCAGTGGTAGTTTGGAACACTTAAAGCACTTGCTGAGAACAAAAGGAGGATCACAGAGGGAGCAAGAACTACAGTACATAAAGGCTGTAAATATTTTGATCAAAGTTTACTGGTGGTTAGACAGGATTTCCCACTTGTAAGTAGCACTATGTCTACCAAGTGACCTAATTGCCACTAGGAATAAAATAATATTCCTCATCACTACCCATTGTTCTTGCAAGCACAAAGTAAACTTGAAATGAAGGTCAAAACATTAATAGCGTTGCCAAGTGAAATTTGTGCAACGGCTGCAAAGCAGCTTGAGCCAAGGCATTTTAGGAATGTCTGAAGATCACTACTGTAGCAAGAAGAATATTCATTTTTCACTCTTCCTTTATAATCTCAAGGGTCACAGCAAAAGTCCTCAGAAACACCTTCATTAGTTGCACTCCTGAACAGGCAGAATAAGCTTGGACTTCAAGAGCCTAAAAAGTCCTCTACAGAAAAATCGAAGTTCTTTATTTTAATCTTTTTTGACATTTTGCCTGTTAAATGGTTGTTAAAAAATGGATTTTTTAAGGTCAGTCACTGTTGCTTCTTACCTTTCTTCTAAAGCATACAGTAATATACTAGCATTTTTTAATTTGTCCCACTTACTCAAGCATGCTACCAAATTTATCCAGTCAAGAGATTGAGAGGGCTTTTTATGTTTTAAGAAGCATACACTGCTAGACCAGTTCTGACACTTAACTTTAAAACCTGTATACAGAAAACTATGAAGTAGTAGGATGTAGTGAAAGAGGGGGGTAGTGTCTAAATGCTTAAGGTATTGGGGTTTTAAGGTGACAGCTGAAAAATACATACACAGAAAACCGCAGCTTTCTTTTCTTGGAAGAGTGAAAGATTTACTCAGCCATTAAAGAATTTGGGATCTGGCCTCATGTCTTTGTAGCCATAAGTTTAGACCACTGTGGCACTCCTGTGAGCAGAAAAGAGGCAAAATAGTGAAGCAGCTCTTCCAACCAGCAACTCATCTTTGCCTAGAAAAGGAAAACACAACCATTCACTGAGTAAAATTTTTCTAAATAAAAATTAAATCATATTTTAAAAGAAAAAAGCAATCATAGACTCTTACATTAATTTGGGGTGGAAGGGTCCTCCTGAGGTTTCCTGGTCCCTCTGTCAGCCGAAAGAGCGCCAAACTCCAAGTTGAACTGAGATGCTCAGGGTCTTGGTAATAAACTGCCATGTTCAATAGTAATAAATTGCTATAAGTGCAAACAAGATTATTTTGAAAGATCATATGCTCCTGTGCAATGTAACTGAATGAATCTCTAACGCTGAAAGCATTTTTGACTGAGATCGATTTGGCAGTACATTGGCTACCTAGCAAAACTCCAGAAAACAGGCAACAGGATTTCTGTAATTTGTAACGCTGTAGCATCTGTTGATCCTTTTCATGGAGCATCCCAAGCAGAGACATAATGTAAAACTTAATTCCTGTCCCACAGACCCTGGCATTTGCATATAAGACAAGACACAGCAGATCAGTATGGACGGATTAGGGAACAACAGTGAGATGGTATTGGCCAGCATGACAGGCAAGAATTGCATCACCCTGGGAACTTGACCTGTTGTCAGGTTTTTTTGTAGACATCAGTGCATCTTAAGCTTGTTACAAAAGATTTGAGTGAGGACAATGCTTTCCACATGTTTACAAAGTGTTCCTCTCATAGACATCCAGGCAAGGTTTTTCTTTCAAGGACCTCAAAAATCTTAAAATAATATAATCTCCCTACAGAACACAATATAATCCCCAACATAATTTCCAGTTATTAAAAAAATAATAATAATACTCAAGAACAAAAAGTGTCCTTATTCCAGAATGACTTCTTTACTGAAGACTAAGAAGCTCTTACATTTTTCCTACAGTCCAAAACACTATATGAATACTACTTCTTTGATAAATCTTTCTTATTCCAATGCATATTTGTCCCAACTCTCTCAAAAAAAGCCTTCCTCTATCAGCTGCTCTGTAGTCAGGACTGGTTCAGGAGGGGAGTAGGAAAGTGTTGATGGGGTGGTCACAAATTCAGAAGTTTTGAGACTGCTTGTCTCTTTATAATTCATAAGTCACTTGTGAATACCTGTTTTATGAGAATCAAATTGGCACTAACTGGAAAGGAGAAAAAACTAAAACTGTTCTTAATTTTGCTCTAGCAACAACTGGTAGTTATAGCTTTGAGATTTTAGGGGAGTTTTCAATAGGAGTTATGCTCAGTAACACTGCAGCTTTCGAATGACCACTCTAGAGGACCTGTGTTTAATGATCCATATTTGACTCATCTTGTGTCTTGATTTTTAAAGTGGCTTTCTTAAAAGTGACAGTGAAATCTGAAGGATTTGTGGGCAATATGGTCTTCTGAAAATCAAACTAGCCAGCTGAGAGGAATTTGTTGCAGAACCTATGTCGCTGCAGCTGAAGGACTCCTCAGCATTCCCAATTGCTGTATGTTGACTGGCTCAAAAGTAGCATAAAAGCTACATATACAAACCAGATGAGAGAGGCAGCAAGCTACGGAAGAGGACATATATAGAAAAACAGGGGGATAAGACCCGCAAGTGATTTCTCAATAAGTAAATCCAAATATAACCAACAGCATGTTCTAGGGGAAAAAAAAAAAAAAAGAAAAAAAGATACCTTTTTTTTAAAAGACACAGGAAGTAAAATTTCTGCTCTATTCATAAACAACAAATCGTCTCCCCAGTTACTGTGCTCAGTGTAACTGCAATACTAGAATCAAAAAATAAACCAATCGAAAGGAGTCTAACAGCAATGTCTAGAAAGCATTTCTGGTAAAAAAAAAAAACAACTGAAATTCTTCGAGTTTGTAGAAGGAAACACAAAGCAAGTTTACAACAACAATCTTCAATTCTTAATGAAGTCATTTCAAACAAATCGGATGAACAAATCTCCGTATCTGGGAAGAACAGAACAAGTACATTTCTGTTACAAGTAAGGAAAGAAAAGAATGTGTATTGGGTTTGCATGGGAAGGTGTTGGTAGCAGAGGGGGTACAGAGGTTGCTTCTGTGAGAAGCTGTTGGAAGCCTCCCCTGTTTCCAATAGGGCCAATGGCAGCTACCTCCAAGAGGGACCCACCACTGGCCAAGGCTGAGCCCATCAGCAGCTGTAGTAGCACCTCTGGAATAATGTGTTTGAGAACGTGAAAAAAAATTGAATAGAAATTGCAACCAGAGAGGAGTGAAAATATGTGACAGAAACAGCTCGGCAGACACCCAGGTCAGTGGAGAAGGAGGGGGAAGAGATGCTCCAGGCACTGGAGCAGCGATTCCCCGGCAGCCCGTGGTGCAGCCCATGGTGAGGCCGGCTGTGCCCTGCAGCCATGGAGGGTCACGGGGGAGCAGAGACCCACCTGCAGCCTGGGCAGGGCCCCATGCCAGAGCAAAAAAAAAGCACAGGGAGGACCCCACAGTGAAGCAGGTGGATGCTTGAAGGAGACTGTGACCCCAAGCAAATCCCACGCTGGATCAGGTTTGCTGGCAGGACTTGTGACCCCGAAGGTGGGGGAGGGACCAGGCTGGAGCAGGCTGCTCCTGAAGGACTACAGAACATGGAAGGGACCCACACTGGAGCAGTTCATGAAGAACTGCAGCCTGTGGAAAGGACTCACATTGGAGCAGTTCATGGAGGACTGCTCCATGAGTGCTCCATGACCCTCTGCCATGGGAGGGACCCCACGCTGGAGCAGGGGAAGAGTGTAAAGGGTCTCCCTGGGGAGGAAGGAGTGGCAGAGACAACGTGTGGTGAGCTGACCAGTACCCCCCTTCTCCATCCTCCTGTGCTGTTTGCTGGGAGGAGGTAGAGAAATCAGGAGTGAAGTTGAGCCCAGGAAGAAGGGAGGGATGGGGGGAAGGTGTTCTAAGATTTGGGTTTAGTTCTTTTTTAATTTTCCCCAAATTGAGTCTATTTTGTCCCTGACAGTAATTGTTGAGTGATCTCTCCCTGTCCTTGTCTCAACCCACAAGCCTTTTATTACACTTTCTCTCCCCTGCCCAGCTGAGGAGGGCAGTGACAGAGCGGCTTTGGTGGGCACTCAGCCCCCAGCCAGGGTCAACCCACCACAGAATGTTACAGCTTTTTAAAGTTAATAATAATATTTGGGAAGTAGTTAGCAATGGCAAACTGGATTTTCTGTCACTGAAGTTCCAAGAACAGTTTACACGTATCAGAAATGGGTTAGTTTGTAGATGATCCTGCCTAAGAGTTGTCAGATGGATTAGAAGATTTTTAAGGTCACCTCAAGCCTTAGAATCCTTTGATTTTGATCATCATCTTGAGTTAGTTTCAGTCATAAATTTTGGTTACCAGAAGTTACTTTCCTACATCTGACCTAACTGCCAATTAAAATTGATCTCTGAGTAGTGCAAAGAGATTTTTCCACTGTCAATCATACATCTCAGCATGACCACAATTTTACCTTTAAGAAACATCATATCATGCTGAATTCTACATTTAGTTCCTGTCCTACTTTCAAAGTTGGTACAATGCTTGTTCTTTACAGTTTCCTGTTTCTGCAGGTTAAGGTTACATTGATTTAAATTCAAAATTTGAAGTTGGAACTCTTTCATTACAGAACTAAAACCCATAGGTTTACCAGCTTGATTTTGTATATTTCCAGGTAGAGAGTTCTCAACTTGTGTTTTCCTGCAGTAATAGCATTATTTTAAAATATTCAACAAGGAATTTAAAAAACTGAAATCATTACTTGCTAAAAGGCACTTTGTACATGAGTGCAAAGTCTTTTGTCCATCACATTCCTAGAGGAGCTCTTCTGTTGTAATAAATACTACTGATACAGACATTGCTCTTGATCATTATTTTACTTTATGCGAAAAAAAGGTTTTAGAATGTTATATGGAACTGAGAACTTGAAGAAACTGAGAGTTTTCTTAGACTAAAAGTGACTGCATAGCTCCCTTGCAGAACCAGGAGACCATGTGGCTGCTCCACAGGCCCTATTTACCACAAGGCACAACCTCCCTGATACTTTCTACCAGAGTGAGAGCCTTTGAAAATACATCACATTACAGTAAGAGAGAAGAGACTTGAGCCTTTAAAGTTCCCTGTAGTATTAAGTTACAACTAGAAGTTGCAAATCCTACAGTTTTTGCCACTAACTCAACTAGGATTCCATCTTAAGCTTGGTGAAACTCACCTTTCTGGCTGAAAGATACAGTCTCTGAATAATTCTTTACACAGGGGAACCCCAGCTGAAATCTCACCTCTACTAGACAGAGTTAAACGACATTAAAGGGAAATGCAGATATGCCAATGTTATGAAGCACTCTGAAAAAAACCGTTCCCTGTTCCTGATCTTTCACTCTATTCACATGAATGGGATTTTTAACTTTGCAGGAAATTAGACCCTTGAGAGGTCCACTTAATTAGAAGGCATAAAAGTGACCGAATTATGCTATCATTTCTTTGTTAGGAGAAAGCTTTAGTTAATTGAGAAATGGGGAAGAAGTGTAATAACATGTTGGACATCAATGCATAGACCTAGAACTGGTTAAAAATCAGTTATTTTTAATAAGCCATCTTGTTCAGATGCAATAAAAGGGTAACTTATTACTCTTAATGAAGAACTGGCATAATTTTAAATACTTTATAAAGCAAATAAAATTGGTATGTTATTATAGTAAACATTTTAGAACTGGTTTGAGAAGTTCTGGAGATATTAATATGTCAGTATTCTTACAGCTCTGTATTGCATCCGAGATGCAGATTATGCTGAAGTAAACCAATACCTATGATATGAAGGCAGAAAAATTAAATTCTTAGATTTGTATGGAATATTTTGCATTAAATAAATAAAAGGGTCATTTCAGCAAGATAAAGTAATTGTAAATCCAACTCAAAGCAATTTAAACTAAACTAATGTTTAGGCTTTGTTTTACTTTATTTCCTGTTTGGCAACCAGATGGATGAATGTATTGTTCGCACAGGCCAATCTGGTGACAGTAACTCTCTGCAGTCACATAGAAATAAAATCCAAATTTAAGTTCCTGTTCCATTCTAGTGTGTCCATAATTATTCTTTGCATCACATGAAGAAGTCCACTTAAGCAGTACAGGATGAGAAACTGAAGGTAATCGTGATGAGGAGAATGGTGATCTTTTCCTTTCACACAGCTGTCTGTGAATTATCAGCTAAAGTCCAACTGCCACTTGCCTGTGGCAGACTAAAAAACCAGATAATGCCTAGAAATGAGATGTACTCCTTCACCATACCACTAGCAGAATTTCTAACATCTTCCATTGTCCTAAATTCAGATGTTTTAGAAAAAGAATTCAGAAACCACTTCTTTTTTCCACTTTAGGCTCGCATTTTCTCTCTTCTGCCCTACCTTTGATAGCTTTTTTACTCTTCTGTCTCAGTATCTGATGCTTAATTCTGATACAAACAACATTCAGTGGGAAACAGCTATTTTCAATTTAGTTCTTACCTTCTTTTAATCTACACTGCCAGGCAAAATTTAGAGTCTTGTAGATAACTTCAATGCAAAAGAGAAATTGCTGTTAAATATTGAATACAACAGCATTCGGATTCCCTCTGCCCTGACCTCAGAAAATTACAATAGCCTGCCCTCTTAAACATAGCAGACATCAGTCTAGAAGAGATTGTTTTCTTGCTCACAGCTATGAGCTCCTTTTAGCCACCATCAATCAAAAGTAACCAAGAATGATAACTGACATATTTTGGGATGCCTTTCTGTCTTAAGTGTTTTCATGTGCTGCTTTTCCCAACTTGGCCCACTCTTTCCTAGCAACACCTGTCAAAGCCGCATTGTCGAATGTTCTCTATTCCTAAGCAACTTGATATTTCTCTTTCATTTTTGGGAATATGAGGAGGAAGTACTTCATGGACTATTACAACTATATTAAATGAAGACCAGCACTTATACCCACAAGTTCTGCAGCATTAAAAAGTAAACTAGCTGTGGGAAATTGGCTCTTTGCAGTATCAGGTCCCATATTTATCACACTTAGAATGCATCGGCCCAGTATATCTGATCCCATCTGATCCTATCTCCCAAGAGAAAGATAACCTTACCACCAATGAAGGAGTCCAAGCAGCACCTGAAATACTAGGGACAATTCAACCACTTATGTCGGTGCCCTGATTGCCACCACCCTGGGTACCCAGAGAAGGGTGCCACCCAGACATTGCACCACCACCCCTACATGGAACAAGTGAACTGCACTGACTGCTCAGTGAATTCTTCTGGGAAGCAAAGTATGCCTAGCACTGGTAGAATAAACTATTAATTGTTTCAAGTAATAAGAACTATTAACCAAACCCCTGACCAAAACACAGCCACAGAAGCACCACCCTACAATGGACTCTCATATAATGATCAAAAGTACACCCTCTTCACTGACAGCTCCTGCACGCTACAATGGGGACAAGCTGTGGAAAGCAGCATTGCAGAGTCCTCTCACTCGCTGTATACATAAAATGAGCAGGAGAGAAGTGCCCAGTCAGTTTCTAGAAGCTGGAGCTGTGCAGATATTGTTAGAAGGGGATGAAGGGGAAAAGTGCCCTACAGGGTATACCTATACCTATTGCTGAATGGTAACCACAAGACTGCGTGGGAACGGATAAAACAATGGAAAATAGCATTGGGATTATCACATCTGAGCACCTGAGGTATGGCAACAGGTAACTCACCAGATATAAAGAAGACACAAGAAAATTCATCATGGGAGTGTAACCATCCCAAAGAGAGCTGCTGGAGAACAGCAGAACTGTTCTGCTCCATGTGTCAAGGGAAACAGTGCAGTCCTGGCTGCATCTAGGGACTTAGATTTGGAGCACAACAGAGAACTTGATTTAGTTCATCTATGTATGATGTGTAGTTCCAGCATGTGCTGACCATCTGCAAATTGCCAGAAAATGACTGTGGGAAGAATTTGTGTTGTGGTGGAGGTATAATGATACATACATAACAACCTCTGGGTAAGCACTAAATGGCTAGCAGTGTCTTCTGCTGAAGCCCAGGTGTTGACCCTGGTGTGCTGTACTTGATCATAGCCTGTCCAGCTCTGAAATTCGTAGGGGTGTTACAGGTAAACAGCGATGTAAGGAACTGATCAGTATGAACAGCTATACAACTGTGTATAGATGAAGGGGCAGCCAGCATGGCTGGGCCTGGCTGGCAGCTGTGCTAGGATGGGAAACCCAGCTAGCCACGCTGCAGAAGGGAGCCACCCCACTACCAGAACTCCAAAGCACCTCACACTCAGTCAGTCACCACTGTGGCCCAAGCAGCCATGGCCGTAGCCACCGGCAGGTGCAGGACACAGAAGGGATTTGAACAGACAATCCCAGTTGGGTATTGCCTGCGGATCCCATAACCGATGGGGTCAGTGTCACTCATGGTATGTGGAGCAAAGACTCCAGGGGTATGTGGGGAGGATCCTGAGAGGGAACCAAAAAGACACCCAGGACCCTCTCCTGGACTGGGCATCCTGTGGCTGGGGCTTCTGCACTGACTCATCTGACTCTTCTCTGGACTGCAACACCTCTCCCAAAACTCAAGAATTCATGTAACACATAAAACTGCATTTATCTGTGATTAGAGCATTTTGGTAACCAAATCCATTTAACCTCCACACTTTAATTTGTTCTTAAACATCAACAAGCATGTAAATAAATAGTCTCTGGGGAAAGCCAGCACAGATTTTGTGCAGAGAAACCCTGACTTCTTGGCCTTCTGGAGTTCTTTGAGTGTATCAATACGCATGTGAATAAAAGAAATCCAGCAGACATTCTTTGTATGGATTTTTTAAAAGCCTTTTATTATTAAAGAAAACAGTTGTCACAGACTAGAAAGAAACAAAATATCTTTCACAGCCTAAACAATAGAAATCAAAACATAAGGCTTAATGAACACTTTTCAGGATCAAGAGGAGTCAGCAGTTGTGTCCCCCAGGGACTGATGCTCATTACAGCTACATTCAGCTTCTTTTTCAATGATCTGAAGAAACCACTGTACTGTGAAATCTGTGAGCCCAAAGCTAATTCCACTATTCTGGGTGGTCAAAAGACAAGTAATTGGAGAGGAATACCAAAAAGTCTTGACAAACTTTGCAAGTGTGCAAAGGGTGGCAGATGAGCTAGCAAAGAAGGCTAGGGTTAGGAAAAACTACCCAAAACCTTGCACACACAGTGCTGAACTCATAAAAATGCAGTTAAATTTAAGAAGGATTTGAGAGTCATTGCTTGCAATTCTCTGAGATCACTGTGCAGCAGTAGCTCAAAAAAGCCAATAAAATGTTGGACATCAACATAAAGGTGTTGATAGGACAGAATCACTGTGACATTTTAAGCAACATGCCTGCATTGAGACTGCTGTCCCCAGTTACGGTCTCTGCATCTGAGGATGGAGGTAGAGCTAGAGAAGATGCAAAGGACAAGTGATAAAGAGGCTAAAGAGATGCCTTATGAGGAATCATAGAATCATAGAAGGGTTTGGGCTGGAAGGGACCTTAAAACCCATCTAGTTCCACCCCCCCTGCCATGGGCAGGGTCACCTTCCACTAGACCAGGTGGCTCCAAGCCTCATCCAGCCTGGCCTTGACCCCTCCCAGGGATGGGGCATCCGCAGCTTCTCTGGGCAACCTGTCCCAGTGCCTCACCACCCTCTCTGTGAGGAATTTCTTCCTGATATCTAATCTAAACCTCCCCACTTTCAGTTTAAACCCGTTACCCCTTGTCCTGTCACTACAGGCCCTTGTAAAAAGTCCCCCCCAGCTTCCTTGTAGGCCCCTTCAGGTATTGGAAGGCAGCAATAAGGTCACAGATTCATAGATTCACAGATTCACAAAGTGGAAGGGGTTGAAAGGGACCTCTAGAGATCATCTAGTCCAACCCCCACTGCCAGGGGCAGGGTCTCCGCAGACCCTTCTCTTCTCCAGGCTGAACAAGCTCAATTTGCTCAGCCTTTCTTCATAGGAGAGGTGCTCCAGGAGAGACGAGAAAGGTTGGGACTCTTCAGTATGCAGCTGAAGAAGCCTTAGAGAATCATGAAGGCCATGGAAAAGCTGAGCACAAAACAGTTGTTCTCCAGATCCTGCAAACAGAAAACCACGTCGCCTTTGTTGAAACACTAGTAGGAAACTGACTGAAAACAAGCAATATTCTTTTTCACCCAGGGGTATTAAACTTAGGGAAGACTGGTGATAGGGGAAGCAGTTAGTATCATCACACACAAAAACATGTAGACAGATTAATTGACAGCAAGACCATATTAAAAAGAGAGGTTAGGGATGTACCTTTTAACATTTCCAATAAAATGATTGGGAGTTCTGGGACAATAAAAGGGGAGTGAATGCTAGAAGTGACATACAAACAAAGTGAGTCTCCCTTGTGCTGTATAAAGTAAAAGAAATAGGAAATATAGCCAGGCTTTTAGGGTCTTAAAGGTAGATCACACAGTATTAGTCATACAACAGGTAAGACACTTGTCAAAAGGTGTAATACAAATTCCTCCTTCCCATCCCATTCCTTTAATTTATCAACTCTAGTGGCATCTGTCTCCATTTTGCCACTGGTTATATGTACCCTGAAACATCTTCTTGACTGTTTTAGGGATGGTAGTTTTTGATCTGCTAATAGTAAAAAGGGGACTAAAAAACTCTTTAAAAGATAAATGACAACAGCACACAATAAGGTTGTCAACATATCTTAACTCAGAGAAGTAACACAGATGTCAGTAGAATGGGTTGGCATTTTCTTAACTCCAACTTGTCAGGAAGTGTTTAAGTGTGCTACACCATACTGAAGCTGACAAAATCTGATGATTTCGTCTCCAGAGGAGATGTCAGCAAAGGGAAAGAAAAAATTCAGTCCCAAACAGAGAGTCATTAACACGGCCTTTGCAAATTCAGTCTCTTCTACAGCAGTCTAGAAAGGCTTATATACACCAGCTCCACCGCAACTCTGCCCACCACCTTAGTAACACTTTAAATGGTTTGCTTAGAGCAGAGGAGGAAAGCACATGGAATGAGGTGAGAAATGCAGAACTCTGAGACTATAATAAGACCCCAGGGTACACTGTTGATGACACTGGACTGCAGTTTCAAGCTTTACCATATGGTAGGCACAGAGACTTCACAGGACACACAAGTGGGTAGTCCTTCCCATACAGGCCTCTAGTTCTCTGTGGGAAGTCTACCAAACAGTCTCATCCATGAAAAACAGATGTGTCAAGGAGCACGCGAAGCCCACAGCTACTCTGGTATCCATCAAAGCTGGTACACGTAGCCACGGGTGGTCTGGTGGAGAGAAAAGGGATGGTTGGTTATATAGACCCTGACAAACTATGACATGTCATACACAGCAGTGATCGACCCCAACTATTGTAACTTAATTCTCCTTTCTCTCATGAAATAGAATAATTTTCTTTTTTCTAACATCTTTCTTTGGTCAGATAAAGAAACAGATTTATACTAAATGTTTTTTCATTTTGGACTCTCTAAATTATGTTACAGGTTTAAGCAGGTACTCTCTGCTTGCAACACGTTAATCCGTTTTGTTTAAAATTAACTAGTTCAAAAGAGAAGCCTGAATATCAGTGAAAAATAGTGGAATTCAGCCTCCTGAGTCACTCAAGTGTTTTTTTAAGTGTTTTATTGTGTGGTCTAACAAATTAAGGTTAAATTATCATTTGTTTTAGACATCACTGTCTAAAATGTTTAACTATGATAAAATCTAAATGAAGTAAAATGTAAGTGCACAGCAGCACAATCTCAACATACCTTTAACAAACCACATTTGAAACAGCTTTTCAGTTTAATTCATTTTTGCATTTAACGTTCTGCTTCAATGTCATGAAAATAAATAATAATAGTAAGGGGTTCATGTCTGAGAAGCAAAACCAAGGTTGTTTAAAAATTCTCATCTTCATATTTTAATTTCTCTACCAACATTTGTTAAGCAAACCAGATACATGATTCATGAAATAAGGTTTTTGTTCATTTCCTCATTTTTTCACCTGTAAATATTTTTTTCCTGTGTTTTACTGTGTTTTTTAAGGCACCACTATTCATCTTCTAATCCATATAAGCAAATCTATCACATTGCTTCTTCTGTATAAATCTGATAACATAAATATCACCACTAGGGGATGCTGATAGTAAGCCAACAGAACTTTTTTACCTGATACCAGTGTCATCTTGCTATTTTCTGTGTAAAAGCTACACTTTCAGATTAGAACTTTATCCCAAAAGACAACAGGCCAGAGGTGTTTGGTTGAATTGGGTAACTGAAATCCTGAAAGAAAAATATTAATATATTCTGTACATTTACATGTAGGAGAACAAAGATGGTATGTAAATAACAGCCCAGAAATTTCTTGAGTGCTGGTATAATACAATGCATTTACCACTGTTTCTCATAAATTCAGATTTACATTTAAGTAGTTATCAGGGGAAAAAAAAGAAAGTCTTCTATTAGTTCTAGGATCTTGGCAAGAGAGATGTACAGAGGAGGAAGAAAAATTTAGAAATAATCTGAGGAGAAAATGAAAAATAGATCTTTATTTCTACTGGCAATTTTAGTTTTGGAAGCTCTTTAATACTAAAATGAGGTCAAACCTAAATAATCAATGAAACTGAGGGCAATGAAGTTAAGATAGTGTTTTACTGTTACCACAAAAACTCATCCACAAGAATCAAGATGTAAAATTAATATAAAAAATCTAAATAATTTCAGTTTAATCACTAGTGGTTTTTTATAGCTTGTATATTTGTGTTGAGTTCAGGGAGGGACAAATATTTCAAGAGGCTACTCCTTGGTGAACAAGACTAGGAGGGGTTTTTTCCATTTTTGCCATTAAGATATTTTTCTTGGTTTTCAAAAAAAAAAAAATCACCCATATCCAATTTATCTTAAAGGATTAGTCATTTATCTTTGCTGCTACAATGTTATTTTCAAATCACCCATATCCATTTTATCTTAAAGGATTAGTCATTTTTCTTTGCTGCTACAATGTTATTTTCACTTGGAGTTCATAGCCTTTGGAGCCAGGTCCTGAGAAGTGCTGAGGTGATACTAGAACCAAGTCCTTATAACGTGGTCAATGTACCTGTTTCCATGGCTTGTTAAAAAGAGGGGAGAAAAGAGCCTTTGGATCCAGGTCCTGAGAAGTGCTGCACTGATACTAGAACCAACAAGTCCTTATAACGTGGTCAATGTACATGTTTCCATGGCTTGTTAAAAAGAGGGGAGAAAAGAACTTTGAACTTCTAACAGTAAAGTAATGCTTTCACTTGGAAAACATGAAAACTGTGCGTTGAAACTGAATGAGCATCATATGGCACAGTGAAAGCAGAGCGGGTTAGCTCACCTGCCTATTGCCAGCGTGCAAAAGGAAGCAACAGTGTGGTGAGACACAGACAAAACTAAGATTATTAACAAGACAAAAGTGCTTCAAAATTATGAAAGATACAGCAGGTAGCCAAAGTTTGAGTCATCCACAAGACCTTCCAGAAGCAGGTAAAGACAGCACTATAGCGGTTTAGGGTTTACAGCTTTGTACCACACTGAGCATGCCATCTACCCAGTTTCCCTCGGTACAACACTTGCTGCACTGGGAGTAATACTTTCTTCTGAAAAGGAGAGGGAGGCAGGTAGGATTTCATAATAACTGTCATGAGGGTTATATGAATATATATGTTCTGAATTATTTGGGTGTGTGGAAACAGACTAGTTTGGCCACTCTGGCCATTTTTATTATGATTTGATAGCATTGGATAGAAACCACTAAGAAGTATTTTTAAAATACTAGTCATTTCTCTTCCCTGCTGCAATACAATTTGAATGTGAAGTTTAGAGTCTGTAGGTCAGATCCTGAGGGGTACATTCACACACAAGTACCTCATATCAGGCCTCTTTACTGTATGTAGAAAAAGTCTAGTTCCATAAATCTTGTGAAGATAAAGTCCCTGTTGGGAGTTCTTTGACAGTTGCTTTTAAGGATGAAAGGCATGCAAGTTAGATCAGGCTAGACTTCCTCTCTTGTATGCATGTAACTTCCTATGGAAAGAGGACTTAAGGCCCTAGAGATGTATCTAAAATACTGCACATTTCTAAAGCTACCATTCCATACTGATGTTTCTATCATATTCTTATATATGTGTCATATACATATAGGTTTGCATCAGACTGGTTCTCTTGACTAAAATCAATTGAACTGATTAAACTGAAACCACATATTAAACTGAATTAACAGCCTAGAGGTCAGCGGTGGTTGAGAAGCTGTTATTCACAACTTAGTCATCTTTTCAGGCTGCTCAAAACAAAGCTACGAAGTTTTAATGTCAGCTAGTATGACGGGAAATAGTAATGAATCTGATATTCTATGCAGGACACAATATACAAGACACATAGTCATACTCTTATTTATATGTGTGCATGGAAACTAAACATACAGCCTGTAACTAAGATGTTATACTGATGGGCAACAACACCTGAATCCCCCCTAACACTGATAACAGAACAGTATAATAACTTATGTACCTTTTCACAGCTGACGTGTGAGGAAACAAAGGTCTTTCACTTTGGTTCCATTCCTGTTCCAACCCACCCTTTCCAGTCTGCCCCCATGAGGGAGGTATTGCAAAGGCTACAAACTACCTCCATTATCGGTCTAGGTTACAGGACCTCTTACCCAGGCACAGCCGCTTCCATTGCCCAGTCCTATATTGGGATTTACAAACTCCCAGTAGCCTCACATGTGCCATAGTTCTGCTCCACTCTGCTCCAGTTTTTTCTCAGGAAGGCGTAGGAGTGATTGGCCAAAGAGGAGACAAAGGGGGATACAGACCCTCAGCTCCCTCCTCCACACTGGTGCTCCAGCAGCATTCAGAGGTGAAGAAGAGGGAAGAAGGGAAAGCGGGGCGGAAGAAAAAGCATAGAGGGTTTTGCAATGTTGTGTGGAGTAGTACTGATAATGTCAACATTAATAGTGCTGGCATCTCTTCAGTATAATCTGCATTGGGAACAGTGAAACTACATACTAAGCATCAGCAGAATAATGTAGTTGCATATATCCACACATGAGGATATTAAAATTCAAAATTCCAGAAATTCGAATCACCCTTTTTCCTCATTCCAATACATTCCCATTTATAAAATTTATGCTTTGTACACTTCTGAACCACTCTTGAGAAGGTAGAGGGGACAACCGCAAAATGAGAAAAGAAAACCATCATCCATGTGTAATAGGCCTGATCTTAGCCGTCATTTCTGTTAGAACCTTCTATCTCCAAATCAGGGTCAATGCAATTTTTGAGAGAAAAACTTACTAATTTCCTTTGTATTTGTAAACTAAAATGCGGTCATAAATTAAATCCTTGATTTCCACCAATCACAGGAGCAGCCAGATCACTGAAAATACTTCCAAACCACAACATCATCCTGATCCAGCCCAGCCGAATTATCTATGATTACCTTAGAAGGACACGTCAGAAAGACGTCTTAAAAAAAGCAAGTTAGTAAACCTGAAAGAGAAACATCTATTTTTTAAAAAGAGAAGAAATACCAAAGCAACAAACAAACCCCCAAAACCCAAAACCATCCCAAGAGAATCTTGAATGGGGCCTCAGTTGTGATCAATTTTGTATAGGTGGCCATGTTTAGGTTCATACACTCAGGCTTATTCCCAAGTCATGCCTGTGCACCACAGATTCCTCCAGATTCTCAGATTTAATTCCTTCTTATGAAAGCAAGGAGTCAAGATGCCTGCATAGCGCCAGCCTCAGAAGGACTTTGAGATCCTTCTGATTAGAACCAGGTTTTGTAGTTAGTCTTAATAAGTGAGAAGCATAATCCTTGACTGTCTGCCAGAACAAAATTAATACGTATTGTGAGAACTCTTCACTTGAAATTATTAATGGGACCCTAATTAAAAAATTAAGGATCATTTTAGGTACAGAGCTTTAAAATGAAGGGTGAAAAAGAATTAAAGGTGGAAAGGTCACACATGAAACCTTAAGATCCTAACAGAAATGAAGGAATAATGAAATAGTGGGAAAATTTATACCTGTAATAGCTGCCAGACCTTACAAACATATGGCATTTCACAACAAAATCACTACATCTTACCTAGTAGGTAGTCTCTTTCACTTGAACTACTCTTCATACATGGTGGTCTCATAAAAAGAGTTCTCTGAGTTTTGAATCAAAGAACCCTTACCTTGACTGTCTGACAGCTTCAGGATACTACAACTAAATTACACCTATTCCAATGCAACTTTCATCCTTCTCCAACTTGCTAAATTTACCCCATATACAGGTATCTTATTAAACCATCACAACTGGAGATTTAAGTGAATAAAAACAACTTGCAGTATGTGAATAATTTTATTCCTCATGGGTCTACCTTGCTAGAGGCAGCGAGGCACAGTTATATAAAGAGGGTTCTCAAGTGTGAAATAATGTTCTCAGCCACCAATTCAGGCTGCATCTAAGCAGCAGTCTCACAGAATTATAGTGCCATGGATAAACTGCTGAAAACAGACTACATACTAATCGATACAGAATTTTTTTGAAACTGAAAATGAAGAAAAAATGCAACTAAGAATGAAAAATGCATACATTGCTTTCTGATGAAATGCTTATGAAGTTGATGGAGAATTTTTCCCAGTAGCCAAGGACTGGAAATATCATCCCAACCTTTTTTTCCCCCTTGGTCCTTATTTTTGCTAGCTCTTTAGAGAGAGTGACAAAAAAATATAAAAGTATTTCCAATAATGAGTTTAACTTCCTTTTGTTAATACAGTTTCTATAAGCAGTTAATAACCTTGAACATATTCATTTAATTAAATGTATTTATGACTTTAATTTACTCAACAGAAGCTGGCAAGAATTATTTCATTTAATCTCTAGGCTGCACACCCACACACACTTTGCTGCAAGAATTTTACATTTAATGTTTGAAACCTGAGATCTTTTTAATTGCAGAGGGTCATGAATATTGTTTCTACCCTTTAACTGGCTCCTGTCATCAAAGAAGTGTTGGGGGAGGCAGCTGGGACTGGGAATCTCTCAGGAAAAGAAAAGCAGTACTAGGGAATTGTAGCAAATTTACATCTGTGTGTGGTTTGGGGGTAATAAAGACCTTCCTAGGAAGCTGAATCCACTATAACTTTGCATGCATACATAGCTCCAACCAGAATTTAATTTTTGAAATTTATTTTTTTCAGCTCACAGTCATGACAAATTTTAACTACTACTGCTTAAAGACTCTGGCATTGGGACTGTTGCACTATTGTGATCATTTCTTGCACAGATACTGTGAAGTCTGTCATTCAGTGAAACAGGGATTTTCTTTTATGTTCCTAAATATCCTCTTTAGTCACTTAAAAAGTGAAACAACCAATGTTGCTCCACTTTGCAGTTTGCATATATCTTTTGAGATTTTTTTTAACATGATTTATTAGAGCTTTCTACAATGAGAGTGTTTATGTTCATTAATTACCGTGGCATTTTAACCGTCTGTTTTGCAAAGCTGTGATCTTGCATTATTCCCTGATATTTCTAGCAGTTGTAGAAAACTCACATGAATCCTCAGATAAGTTTTGATATACCTGCTAAAGTCCTTTATTTATTTGTAATTTAGAGGACTGGTTTGCAGCTGACAATAAGACAGGGCAGGTACCCGCAGATGTCTAATAAGCACCCTTATGGCTCCGAAGGGAAGATCCTTTATCAATGAACCTTTAGAAGGAATATTCAAAGGGCACTGAGGGTGACCTAGGCTGGACCTTACCAGGCTGCACTCTGGTTAGTGTGTGAGCACAGCTGCCCTTGAGAGTTTGTGGAGTAACCTTGACAGGGAATCAAAAATGTAAGCATCAGTTTTTCTTCTCTCATGGGAATTCACAATAGTCTATCAGAACAAAGTGCCTAAAGAGAGTCCATAGGACTGCTGCTTCTCATGTGAGGAATGTGGGCAATGAAGGGGTTACCATGACTTTTTTTCTTTTTTTTTTTTTTTTAATTGCTATAAATGTGGCTGGCAAAGGATTCAGGAAATATTTGCTATAGTTCTATGCCAGCACCTGACTGTGAAAGTCTGATTAGATTGAATTACTGAATGTATTGTCTTGTTTGCATAATAGAACAAAGAAAGGACACACCCTTCTCCCAGTCCCATACACAGTTCTGGGGCAGTGCTGCATTTCCACACTGAACAGGTTTTCAAGTTTTCCTACTTTCATTTTCTACCTTTATTGAGTGCAAATATAGATTGTACTTAAAAAGCATCACCATATTTTAAGTATGACTCTTGCTTTAGTCTGTCTTCTTCTAGGCAATCCTAGGGTTATCTACCCCCAAGCTAGATGTTTTTACACATCAATGCACAGTTTTCCACTACATGGTATTTGTTATCTTGTATTAACAACCAATGTAAAACATCATTCTCCCAGCCTAGACAAGCCCACAGCAATGGTCCAAGAACACCTAACTAAACCTCAGCCTGGATTTATTTTACTGTGACAATATGAAATATAGCTCAAAAAGAGTTTTGAACTTTACCAAGTGTGGGGAAGTCAGCAATAAACCATGAAACATTCAAAAGACTTCCCCACCGGTTGCTTGCAGTCTCTCATTCTCCCTTGCATGAACACAGCTGGAACTTGGGGTTTCTCTCTGGATCCATATACCTGTGAACAGACTGCACCAGTTATTACAGACACACCTCTCATGCACTGGGAATTTGGGCTACAGATTAAAAATGGCACTTCTGGGGACGTAAACCTATCAGCCGTTTGATGAATATACTGAGCCTGCTAGTCCATCTTTGTTGCAGTTTCTGCTGCAAAGTGCAATGCTACCTCAGTGGAGCTGCTACTTTTGTCCCTCTCGTTTGTTTATTGTTTCTTGCTTCCTGTCTCATAAAGACAGAGCTGTGTCTGCTGTGATAACACAGATCAAACATTTTTGAAACAATGAAGAAACCTACATGTGTAATGATTTATTTTCAATCTATGTGATTCGTAATCATAACATTAGGAAGTGGCAGGTACAAGTGTTAAAACTGTAAGATATGGAGTGTATTCTGCTTTACGTATGTTGAACACAAATGACAAATGAGGTTGGGCAGCTCCAGCATCCTGGAATAAGTACCACAGAGCCAGTCATTTATAGAAGACAGCATCAAAAAGCATGAATGGGTGGAGACAGGAAGAAAATCCACTGATGTGAACAGAAGAATCATGTACTTCGGGGCACTGAGGTCATTTTATCACTTCAATGAGAAACCTTGCAGGAAAGTTGACAGAACTAAGAATAGGAGCTCCTGTAATGAAGACTGATATAGTCCAAATTACATCAGGGAGGGAGGAAAGCAAATGGGAGCGGTGTCATCTGCCATCAGTCAGCTCTACAATAGAATCCATAATGCATTTGGTTTGGGGTTTTTTTTTGGTACAGACTGCAATTCTAAAAAACCATGGAGAGGATGAGATCCTTAGAGATCATATAGCTGTAATCTATGGTTATAATTTCTCAGTTACCATATAACACTCATTTTTAAGGTTCAAACCAGTAACTTTCTGGATAAGCTGCTTCTAACATCTTGTTGCAAAGCTTGTAAGGGTACAGTAGCTTTCATGAGATGAGATTAAACAGACCTGGGAGGAATCACAGACTCATTCAAGTTGGAAGGGACCTCTTAAAGTGATTTAGTTCAGCTCTCTGCTCAAAATAGGTCCACTTAAAGCAGGTTGCTCATGTTCTTTTCTAGCTGTTTTCAATCTCTCAAAAAATGGAGATTCCACAGATGATTTGAGCAACTTGTTCCAGTGTTTGACCACCCTTATGATTAAAAATAAATAAATCAATTTCTTACATCTAGGAGAAATTTCTCATGTACCAACTTGGGCTTCTCATGTTATAATAGTGCATCTCCAAGAGGAGCCTCACTCCAACTTCCCTACATTCTCCCACTAGGTAGCTCTAGGCAGCAATGAGAGCTCTATCCCAGCATTTTCTTCTCAAACCTTTCAGCTCAAAGCTGGATTTGTTCAAACACCATCCTCTCAGCTTTTCTTCATACACCTTGTGCTCCTGCCCCCTTGAGCATCTCACTGGTGAGCCCAAAATGGGATGCAGTACTACAGAATTGATTTCACAAGTGCTTGACAGCATAAGAGCCACATCCTTGGATTTCCTGGCTAAAGTCATGTTAATACAGCCCAGGATGCAGCTGGCCTTCTTCAGTGCAAAGACACACTGCTGGCTGATGGTCAGTTTGTTGTTCACCACAATTCACAGGGTCTTTCCTCCAAAGCCATAATGCAGCCAGTCAGCCCCAAGCTGTATTGATGCATGGGATTATTCCATCTCACAGGCAGGGCTCTGCACTTGGCTGTGTCTGACTTCATGTAGTACCTGAAAGCCCATTTCTCCAGCCGACCTAGAACCTTGTGATCAGCAGCCCTGCCCATTATCTTCTGCAAAGACCTCAGCAAATGTCCCATCTCTGCCTCATCATTCAGTTCATTAAGACCATATTACACAGAATTAACCTTAGAAATGACCCCTGAAAGACATGGCCAGTAAGCAGCTGCCAGATGGACTTTGTCCCATTAATCTGAGACCAGAGTGACATGCCTAAATGAAAAAATAGGCAATTATGGGTCTTTAACTGCCAGTGACTTGTGAGAGCATATGATTGCATTGATGGTTTGTATCACTGACAGCAGCAGGCCGTCCCAGGGCAGGAGCTGCTGTGCAGTCCAAGTCCCCAGCTGTGGGAGGGAATGAATCAGCCAAGAATGATGAGACCCACACTAGTCACACTATTAATTCAACAAAACCAGCCACAGTTGAAGCAATGAAGCTTTCCACGAGCCATTATCATCTCCCAGCTGAAACACACTTCTGAGATGTCCTGTATAATGCAGCCCTGGTAGCTGCAAGGGTGGTTGCTTCAGACCAAAAGAGTGGACTGTCATTTCAGTGGGATTCTGGGTGAACACCGGTGCAGCCAGGGAAAGGGATACATCAGTAACTGAGGTACAGTGCCACGAATACCCACACCCTAGGGGTATACACAGTGAAAGAATCCATGTTTTGTATGAAATGGCCTCACAAGACCCTGGACCACCTAAGGAGGAGCTGGGTGATGCCAGGTGTAACCGGTCCTTGTTCATGCTGAAGTCTTGCACTTGTCTTCAGGGACGTGCTTGTGCATTGTAACACACTTACTCTGTCTCAACACCAATGAAACACTGGATGGGTTGTAGGACCAAATCATTTATTGTATGAAGGAGGGAGGATTGTTTTTTTACAACAGACCCACAAAACAGGAAACCTATGTTCTGTTCCCAGTTTTACAGTAACTTCCTAAGTAGCATTAACTAAGTCTCTTTTGAGCCATATATTCTGTTAAAACCTATCTAAAAATGACATAATGATCTTAATGAGAACTTCATGAAGTGAGTTAATAATAGAAAACAGGATTACTTCTTTCACTGCATGTTCTGAATTTATTAAAAACTATTTATTCTTATTAATGAACACTTACAAGGCTAATGGTATTTGCAAGGGGTTTGAGATATTTGGCGGAAAATGCAAAGTGTTACCATTGTTTTTTATTCAAGTACTGTGTCACTTCTTTCCTAGTCTATTTAGATCCAGGCATTGACAATTCTCCAAACCAGCTTCCTCCACACCCCAGCTCTTCCCCTGATGGTTCAGGGCTTACAGTGCTCCCATCAACTAGGCGGATCCTCTCACCAATAGTACCAAGAGAAGCCACCCAAAGTTTCGCTTTGAAAAAGGAAATGCATTTTCCTGAATATGTGCCAGATTCTACTCCACCCCTAAGTCTCTGCACCGCTTAGTTACACATAGTTTAATTACATGAAAGCTGCAGAATTAGTTATCCATTACTACTCGCATCTCTATATTTTCAGTGACAATGACTGACTTTATTGCATTATAAATGAAAGCATGACTGAGAAAGGGTGCAGTAGTTAACTGTGTACATCTAGGATTCATGGACTCATTTAAGATTCTGAAATTTTCTTTTGCACCTGAAAAACAGAGAACCAATAGCTGAAATGAGATAGGCTGTACTCTAAATATCAAGTATTTAAAATAATGTGTGAAAGAACCACAGAAAACATATTATATATATATATGTATATTAAAAGAGAATAGGCTATCTATGACAACAACTTTGTAAGATCTACAACACTAAATTAGTAGATATAGCAAATAAGATTGTGCTGGTTTTGGCTGGGATAGAGTTGATTTTCTTTACAGTAGCTAGTATGAGGCTGTGTCTTGGAATTGTGTCAAAAAGAATGTTGGTAACACGGATGTTTGAGTTTTCCATATAAAAATATAAAACCCTACTACGGCAATATCCATCAGGAACATTATTGTGAAATTTCACTGATTCAGGGTTAGGCATATTATATGAGGAAATATACAGCTCATATAACATAAGTAATGAATAAAGAATAATTGCAGGGGAATAAAACAACAGAGTGATAGAATGTCAATTTTAGTTAAATGACCTTTAACTAAATTCACATCTAAAGGTTAGCTGTGTTTGTATCTTAGATATATTTCAAATTACAAAAATAAGTTCTATTTTCTTCTACCAATTACTGATGATTTCAGGAAAATTGCTATTGACTGAAAACTATTATCTCTAGGATTTATCAGAAAAGTATCTCTTATCTTAAGGCTACATGATTTCAGTTGGAACTGTGTGTAACATGCTTCACAGAAGTAATTAAGAAGTGATTATTTTGTAATTCAAAATTAAGCTCTGTAATCCTTAACACAATAGTAACTAAAAGAAGACACTTGAAAATGAATTCTTGGCTTAGACGGCACCTGAATTTACTGCATTGTTCAGCCTCAGTTTTTGCTGAAGAAAGACTAGGTTTCATTTGAATTTTGCTGAGCACCTAGTTGTTCGTCTTCATGCACAGAATTTTTGCTCGTAACTTTAAGGTTCTAAAAGCATCCTAAAGCATGGGACTCGGGTTTTCAAGTGGTTTAACTTTCTTTAAGCTCCTGGACAAGATCCTGTTTTCAATTATGTGGGAACGGATACAACGGAAGTTTATTGATTCTCTCCTTGGTTCAGAAGATAACAGGCTACTACTACCTATTTGGGTTTCCTCAGATGTGTCCTCTTCTTCTGTCCATATGGAATTGCAAGAATCTGGGCATTCTTCCAGGATCTTTTTTTGCATCCAAGTAATGCCATCATATCACATGTTTGAAAAAACATAGAATATCTCTTAGATCCACCCTGCTACAGTGCCAATCTGCCTCAGATATGTTTATATCTTTGGAAGAAGACATTCTCGGTGATTCAGGTTACAGTTAGCATAAATCAGCTCAGGACTGAAAGCAGTCAAATTTTATGTACATTACAGTGGGCTGCCTGGGCTTTCAACAGACCCTGTACTTTTTCAGCTTCATTTACATGGGTTTGTATTATCTGTGCTTTTCTCTTGGGCACCAAAATCCTCCATTATCCAGAAAACTGAGAGTTAATTACAATTGGTTCTCAAAGGAGCTTTGGTTTTCAAGCTCACAGGCACACCAGTGGCACAGCACTGCCTTCATCTCCCAGAAGTTTCATCTTCTCTGACCCTCACATTCCAGGGATCCTAATTAAGCATCAACTTCCCTAAAATTTTTCATCCCAAAATTACTTCTAAATTTGATCTCAATGCTGAAAATTCTTGCACATTTAGATCATGTCTCACCTCTTACCATGTTTAAGGAAATACACACCTGTGGTACCACATATAAGCACACGTAAGGCACAGATAAGTAGCACAGATAAGGCCTGCATGATCCAGCTACTCCAGGTATCGAGGCAACTCAAAAAGTAGCTGAAAGCTGTCAGTCACTTTGCAGAGTACTGAATATGACAGCAGTTACTAATGCAACTATAAAGCACACGGTTTGCTGTAACTGCAGGACTTCTGCCACCTAAAAACATTTGCGGTTCTCAAGTCACCAATAACAGGACACACGCATATGACAGAGCTTATCACTCTGGTTGAGGGGACAGGTAAGCAGAGGTAAAGGAAAGAAAGAGAAGAGGTATCACCCAAAAGGGGAAACATAACCCCCATCTTTAAAAAGGGAAAAAAAAGAGCACCCAGGAAACTACAGGCCAGTCAGTCTCACCTCTGTGCCTGGCAAGATCATGGAGCAGATCCTCCTGGAAACCATCCAAAGGCATATGGAGAATGAGGAAGTGATTGGTGACAGCCAACACGGCTTCACCAAGGGCAGATCACACCTGACCAATATGGTGGCCTTCTAT
>NW_010226166.1:0-258 GCF_000690775.1 Eurypyga helias
AGCCCTTGTATGGTTGACCCCTCCTATACGATAAGTCCCCTATAGGGGTACCCTGCTATACGGTGAGGAATGTATAGAGGTGCCCTTCTATACGGTGAGTGCTGTATAGAGGTGCCTTGCTATACGGTAAGCCCAGTGTAGAGGGGCCCTGAAACATGGTAAGCCTTGAATAGAGGTGCTATGCTATAGGGTGAGGCCTGTAAAGACATGCGCTGCTATATGATGAGCACCAAATAGAGGTGCCCTGCTTTATGGTAA
>NW_010226167.1:0-8851 GCF_000690775.1 Eurypyga helias
ACAAGAAGGGCTTCTCTAGGTACACGGGGAATACAAAGAACGTCAGGGAAAATGTGGGCCCTCTGTGGAAGGAAACAGGAGAGCTGGCTTTCCAGGATATGGAGAAGGCTGAGGATGCTCAATGCTTTTTTTGCCTCAGTTTTCACTTGCAAGGGTGCAAGCCATACACTCCAAGTCCCAAGTCACAGAAAACAAGGGCAGGGATTGCAAGAATGGAGAGCCACCCATGGTCAGTGAGGATCTGGATCGGGAATGTCCAAGGAACCTGAAGGTGCACAAGTCCATGGGACATAATGGAATACATCTGTGGGTCCTGAAAGAACTGGCGAATGGGGTTGAGAAACTTCTATTCATCGTATTTGAGAAGTCGTGGCAGCCTGGTAAAATTCCAGCTGACTGGAAAAGGGGGAACATAACCCCCATCTTTAAAAAGTTAAAAAAGGGAGACCTGGGAAACTACAGGCCAGTCAGTGTCACCTCTGTGCCTGGCAAGATCATGGTGCAGATCCTCCTGGAAACCATGATAAGGAACATGGAGAATGAGGAGGTCATTGCTGACAACCAGCATGACTTCACTAAGGGCAAAACATGCCTGACAAAAATGGTGGCCTTCTATGATGAGGTCACGACCCAGTTGGATAAAGGATGGGCAACTGATGTCATCTACTTGGACTTGTGCAAATCCCTCAAACCATCCCGCATGACATCCTTGTCTCTAAACTGGAGAGACATGGATTTGACAGATGAACCACTTGATGGATACACAACCAGCTGGATGGTCGCACTCAGAGAGTGGTGGTCAACGGCTCAATGTCTGAGTGGAGACCAGTAAAGAGCTGTGTTCCTCAGAGGTCATTGTTGGTACTGGTACAGTTTAACATCATCATGGATGATGGCATTGAGTGCACCCTCAGTAAGTTTGCCGACGACACCAAGCTGTATGGTGCGGTCAACACAGTGGTGCGAAGGGATGCCATGCTGAGGGACCTGGACAGGCTGGAGAGGTGGGACCATGCCAACCTCATGGAGTTCAACAAGGCCAAGTGTAAGGTCCTGCACCTGGGTTGGGGCGATCCCAAGCACAAGTACAGGCTGGGCAGAGAATGGATCAAGAGTACCCTGAGGAGAAGGACTTGGGGGTGCTGGTGGACAAAAAGCTGGACATGAGCCAGCAGTGTGCACTGTCAGCCCAGACAGTCAACCATATTCTGGGCTGTATCAGGAGAAGTGTGGCCAGCAGGTCAAGGGAGGGGTTTCTCCCCCTCTACTCTGCTCTGGTGAGAACCCACCTGGAGGTCTTCGTCCAGCTGCGGAGCCCACAACAAAAGAAAGATATCGACCAGTTGGAGCAAGTCCAGAGGAGGCCATGAAGATGATCAGAGGGTTGGAGCACCTCTCCTATGATGAAAGGCTGAGACAATTGGGCTTGTTCTGCCTGGAGAAGAGGAGGTTCTGGGGACATCTTATAGCACCTTCCAGTACCTGAATGGGGCCTACAGGGAAGCTGGGGGCAGGGGGAAATTTTTACAAGGGCCTGTAGTGACAGGACAAGTGTTAATGGATTTAAATTGAAAGTGGGGAGATTCAGACTGGATATCAGGAAGAAGCTCTTTCCAGGAGGTTGGTGAGGCACTGGAACAGGTTGTCCAGAGAAGCTGTGAATGCTCCCTCCCTGGCTGTGTTTAAAGCCAGGCCGGATGAGGCTTTAAGCCACCTGGTCTAATGTGTGTCCATTAATGGATGTCCACTACTGGGTGTCCATGGGTGTCCATTAATGGACCATGGAGTGTCCTTGCCCATGGTAGTGGGGTTTCCAGGAGGTTGGTGAGGCACTGGAACAGGTTGTCCAGAGAAGCTGTGAATGCTCCCTCCCTGGCTGTGTTTAAAGCCAGGCCGGATGAGGCTTTAAGCCACCTGGTCTAATGTGTGTCCATTAATGGATGTCCACTACTGGGTGTCCATGGGTGTCCATTAATGGACCATGGAGTGTCCTTGCCCATGGTAGTGGGGTTGGGACTAGATGATCTTTAAGGTCCCTTCAAACCCAAACCATTCTATGATTCTGTGATTAAAGCCTTGGGAAGCTCTCCTGGCAATGACAGAATTTATGTCTACCTGTCTCTGTATGTCAAAATACAGTTTAAAAAAAAAAAAAAACCATAACAATGATTTTCATTATTTTACTAGTATATTTAGCCATAGAGAGTAGCCTTCAAAATGAGTCTTAAAACTTGGCAAAGTCGTGATGTTTCTTAACTTTGTTCTAACAGAATGACATGCATTTTCAAAAATGCCTTATTTCTTTTAGTTGTCTCCTTTTTTCAGATACCTGAAACTCTGTGTTTCAGGAAGTTTTGTGTTCCCTTTATGCAAATCTGGATCTATTTATATGTTCCCTGTTGTCTGGTGCAGTAACATTACATTTCTGAGCATAGAGGCATATGCACAGTCTCTTAGAGTGTGGCATTCTGAGAGCAGGTGTGGTTGCACCACATTCCTAAATAATGTATTGTATTTTGGCTTATCTGAGAGTTACAACTAGAAAATAATTGCCTGTACTGCCCGTGTGAAAGGACTGCAATATGTTTCTCTTGGCAGGCAATAAATAAACCAGCATCACCATATGAGAAGAATAATATCATGATACATCAACAGCAAAACAAAGATAGCTATTTAGGCATGAGTTCACAGTCAGATTGAAGTATTCAATAAATGTGCCTTCAGAGATGTGGAGTATTACATGCTAATGCTTTTGTATATATGTCTCCCTTCATTCCTCTTACTCAGATTAAAAATAGAGTTAAATTTTACAGTAAATCTCCAATGGGAGGGTTTGGAGATAAAGGAATCTCCTGACAGGCAGAGCAAAAATACAAAGCTGTTAATAAAACCTGTCCTATAAAATCTTTGTGCTAGGTATTAGGTTCTGTTTGTATATCAGCACCTCCTGTGTAAATGTTTGTCAAGGGATTTCCAGACTCTCTGTACATCTCTGCAGCAGTTTTTCAGTGAATAAGGGTATATTATTCCACATTCAAAGTAAATACTAAGCTGCATTAAATAATAATATTGTGTTTATCCAGCCATTCCCTTTGGGTTTAGAAACTGGCTATGTCCATCTGCCTGGCTGCCTTTAAAAACGTGCCATATCTAGTTTATCCAAAAATTCAGTTCCAAACCTCCAACTTTCTCTGAATACTAATGCCAGAGACCAGACATACCACAGTTTTTGGGAATGACGAAGGCTCTCCAAACACATTCTCAGCAGTAGTATCCCCACATTGCACTCTTCTATGAGAAAGCACGAACCCAAGAACTGAAATTAGTCAAAGTAAACTATTCTTCTAATCATCAACTATTGCCTTCTCTAACTTCTAATTGACCCAAACTTTCAGAATCACTTCCAAAGGTTTTCCAGAGCTATTTCTATTTGCTTGTCTAGTCAAAACTAAGCCTAAAAATGTCAAGGTTAAACACTTCCAAAACTTTCCTTGCATCGATGGAGCCAGAAGGTCTCTGATGGTGAAGAGCAGCAGGTTATTCAGCATACTTTAATACAGTCAGTGATCTCTGAGAACACAAAAAAGATGTGTCAGATGTAAAAAATACACTGAAAAAACCCGCTGTTGCATGTAACAAGAATAAGAGAAAAGGATTCACATCCTATAAAGAGCCCTCATATCTGTTTGAAATGGGTACAGAAGCAAAAGGGGTATCATTCCTGTGGAGACTCTCTTCTGGTTTGTGTGAGAAACAATGCTGACTGGCTAGGAGTGCAGGTAAACTGGAAGCAGTATTCTTATCAGCATGAAAAAAATATCTGCCATTTGCAAGGATCAAGCATTCAGTAACCTCCCATCCAGATCTACAGCAATGAAGGAAAGGAAAAATCATTTACAGATTACATATAGACACATCCCTGTCACTGTTAGGAAGCCACCAAAGTCAAAAGACTTGTCTCAAGCATCCTTCTGTTTATTGTTCATAGACTGCATCATTCAACCAACCCAAATATATACTCCTGATAGGGGTTTACCTGTATTTATATAACAGTAAATTTGCATTGAATAAACCTGACAGAACATAAAAGCTCAGACTACAAGTTCTAGAAAGACATATTGAAGGGCTTCTTACCGACTCATATAATATATTGCTCTTTTGGCAAAGTTAATTTTTTCAAGGAGGATTTTAAACGTTTATTCTGAGATTCTGTTGTTCCCGTTTAGAAGTTCTACCCTAAAACATAAACAGAGCAGATTATTCTGGGGTAAGGGGGTTTCCTTGTGGCATGGCTACAGCACTGTTTTCTAAATCAGAAAGGAAGAAAATGTGATAGGGCTGTATCCAAAACATTTTGAGAACCTGGCTTAACTGTTAATGCTTTTGAAATAAGGCCAACTCTTTGACTGTATGTGAAGCATAAAATTATAGCAATATTCAGTGTTATGGTTCAAAAGTTGGAAGATCTAAACACTGCTAACTCCTAAACTTTCACCTATTTCCATATTGTGAATCCACTGAATACAGTAGGAAATGAGCATTCAGCAGACATCAGCACCCAAAAGTAATGAGTCAGCAGAGGTCAATGTCATTAAGAATATCTCTTTACAATAAAAAATTTCATGGATGAGCTATTCAAGAAATCAAGATTTTGGTTCATTCAGTATCCAGCATTTTAGTCCACTGCTCAAATATCACAGGCTAAAGTATTGTGTATCTTTACCAGAATATCACATTAGATGCAGGTGGGCAGAGGGGCTAAATGTTGTGGCTTGTCTTCTTGTGACCATAGCCATCTACCAAAAAAAACTGGTTGGTAAAATAAGATACTGTGCTTATCCCTGCCCTATATCAACTGGTTATAGATTGCTGAAAGACAGCACTTTATGACAGAGGAACTAGAATAGCAGTATGACCTTGACATTCTGTTTCAAACCCTTGGATGTTTACCATCACACATGATGCTGTCAGCAGTGAAAACGCTTCTTGGGGCACACCCATGCTGCAAGAGTGTACAAGGAGCAGGCTGAGAACAAACATTATAGGCCTGTTGAGCAGTATGTCTGGTTGTATCTGGTAACGTATTACAAAATAGCTATATTCTAAGCACTTTTTACAAGACCCTAAACACCATATCCAAACCTTTACTAGAGATTATAAAAAATCTTTTACAGAGGGTTAATATAAAAGCTGCTTTTATGATAGTAGCTGGAGAACAAGTAGCCTGGCAAATGCTATAAATCAAGCAGCATTTGAAATTGGACATTAAATGTCTTAGATTTTTCAAAACTGAAATTTTCTTTCATTTCTATCTGAAAATGAGAAATTGTCCAGGTAATGAGTCTCAGTGATCTCCTGAAATGCCTATCATTTATTTGAAAGGTATTTTTCTGCTAAGATAAGGTGTGCATTTGATTTCTCAGAGTTGTTCACCATAGCATTTTGCCTGAATGATACTAAACAATGTTTATAAACATTTGTGCTTGATAACAAAATAAAAAGACCAAAATACAGAGGACTTGGGCTTTCTGACTCCAACTGTGAAAGGCAGTTGAATGGGAGATTTTGAATTGCAGTTTTGGCATGCATGGCATGTACCTGACTCCTGCTGTCAACTCTGTTGGTCTTTATTGACCAGAGAGGTCTAATTTTGGGCACACTCTCCTAACATGGCAGACAGTTAAATCCCACCTCACATACCATGTATTTCCAGCTCCACACAACTATTGAAAACAGAAAAGAAAGGAAGATGAAAGATTTTATTGCTTTTATTGCTGGAATATTTGGTACAGAAGAGAGGGAAAATTACACAGCAATGAATGTTTCATGCCTTTCATTTTATGAGGAATAATTTATTGGATGAATTTTCCACATTAAAAAAAAAAGAATAGTTTATATATATTTCCAGAAAATTATAAATAAACTTATTAGCTTGGAATAGAAACTACTCAGCAGGTTTTGTGTCAATTAAAATATTTATTAACTTTTAAAATACTGTTGCTTTGGTATGTCTGAGTATGCAAAAAAAAAGTTTTCTTCCATTTCACACAATCATTCTTTTCCTCCATTAAAATGTATCTCCCAGTCATACAAAAGGTAGCTGCTATGCAGCAGTCAAAATGATGAAGTTGCTCAAAATACAAATAAGGAATCACACAAACCTATCTGAAGATACCACTAGGGAACTTCTTAATTAATTTTCTGGCACTTCAGAACAAAACTGATGATTTATTACTTTCTACCAAAATATGCCAAATTAATTGGACATCTTTCTCTAACTACTCCACCAAAACTAAACTGGTGCAAGCATAAATCCAGCTGACTTCAGGCATATGCCTCAACTATGTTGTTTGGGGGTAAAGAGAAGATAGGGAAAATATTTTGAGCCTTTAACAGTTTGAGATAAATATGTGGTACATAAACCTAGCTCTAGAAAATGTAACAATCACATTTATGGAGATGAATCTTACACCTTTGCTTTGTAGGTGTTGATCAAGATACCTCTTAACTTTGTTATTGATCAGATACTTTTGCTTTTGTAAAATAATTGTTCTGAAAACTCACTGAACTTTCTTATTTTAAGACAGTGTAATAGTGTCAGCTGGATGAAAAAATAGGATCATAGGGGGTTTTAGGTTGGAAAAGACCACTAAGATCATCAAGTCTGAAGAGAGAAATAGAAGTATATTGCATTAGTATTTTCTTCATATTTGTTAGTTTGCTTAATTTCTAAAGTGCACTTGTTCATTCTTTTTCCATTTTGCTTGACAAAGAATATTGGAATTTCTTCAGCAAGAAAATACTGAGTGAATGTTTCATTTTGAAGGGATGAAAGTTTTCATTTCATTTTGACTTAAAATACACTTTCAGTCTGAAAAAAAAATCTTTATCAGCTTTTTTTATGCTTCTCTGTGGTTTTCCTTTTTGCTATCAAGTATTTCAGGCAGTGCAAGACATTAAATGCCATTTTTAAACTACTCATGAAGTGTAGAAAAAAAATATATTTTGTTCTTTTGTCTTCCAACAAGAAAAAAGATGCTAACTGGGAAGAGAACTAGGTCTTAATGGCTTTATACAGTACATTGTCTGTGATAGCAATATTCTTGTAAATCTAAACCAATAGAAGCATACCTTCGTACAACTGGGCGTATCTGGGTTTGCAGAGGAAATAGATGACAGAACTATGTGACTTCAACTTTCATGAAACATTCAACTCATGAAATATTCCTCTGGAAATTCTGAACTTTCTGGTCTTTTTAAAAATGCAGAATGGAAGGAAAGCTCTGGCACCCTTGATAACAAACCTATCAAATTGTTCCAGAATTTGTTGAATGTGAAAGGTTAATTAAAGCAGATATTAAATAACCTAGGCTCTGTATAGCAGTATGGGCTTTTAGCATTTAGTAAACAGCTAATTAGACTATAATACAGGCTCTTTATAGAGAATTATCAGTGTTGAAACAGCCCAACAGTGATTTGCAAGCCAGTACTTCTATGAGATTTAAATGAGAAAATTTACATCTTATCTCAGCAAGAAGTAATTTATTTCAATGCACTCAAAAATATATTACCAGTTTCTGCATGTTTTACTTCTTCAGAGATACAAAATTTTATTACGTAATTACAAACAATAAATGAATCTTGAAATTGTACATATAATCCTGTTTTTATAAATCCAAGATATTTTCTATGTAAAAAAGTACATAGAACAGCTGCCTTATAAAAGTTTATACATAAAGTGCTGTTTATGTAAAATACCCTAAACAGCAATCTTCAAAACCCATGCTTTGCTGAACTCATCTTACACGTAAACAAGGTTTTGTACACTGTGACCTTGAAACTTCCCAGCTGCCTTTGCTATTCACTTATCCATGCACATTAACCCTGGCCTGGAATCACAGTGTAGGTTTGGGTAGTCTGCTTGAATGTCCTGAGTCTTGGTAAGTGTTGTCTCTCAACAAAAGGAAAAGTTTTACTTTAAAGGACTTTTAAAAAATTAAAACACCTTTTGTGGTTTACAGCTCAACTATTGTATATATATGCTCTTTGGATCCCCATGCTCTAAATGAAACACCAGGCAAATCCTTTAGATTTAAGACGTACTGTCTCACAGTATATATTGATTCATTAGGGTGCAGGGCATGTGGAATTTTAAGCTTTAGATTTGCCTTTTGGCTACCAAGTTTTCTTGCCCTCTTTGGTAAGGTAGTAACCTAGAGCCAAAGTCAAAGTATCATGTATTTATGAATACACCAAGAGAACTATCACACTTGTCTGAAGTCACTAGCCACAGAGGATTACTTAGAGCCCCAGGGAAGCTGAATGGCAATAGATAAATAGGGACAGATCCTCAGCTGTTGCAGGCTGTCATAATAGCATTCATTTATTTTCTTGGCCTGACCAAGCGTAAGATGCTTGGGGATCTCTGATAGAGGCAGTTTCTCACTCTACTTTCTCACTTCACCTCTTCATTATCTCATGCAGGAGGAGCTGTGCTTCAGTCCACAACACTTCTGAGGCAGATCGAACTCCCTCATAAGCTGTCAGTATTTCTTTTTTGGTGGAGTGTAGTGGACCTCGGATCCTCTGTATCCCCAGCTCCAAAATCCTAGGGGTCAAGCTCCAAAATCCTAGGGGTCACCCTTGGGTCTGCCCTGGATCTTCCTGCCAAAGACTCCAGGTAGGGCCATTCTCCCCAGCTGCGGTGTAGAGCACATTCATCTTGCAGTGTCTGGACTGGTCCAAGGGCTACTGCATGAACTAACTCGTTTAGTATGTTCAAAGGCTTGTCATTGTTCACAGTCCCATTTGAAATCATTTTTCTTGTGTGTCACTTCATAGAGAGGGCTTA
>NW_010226168.1:0-13539 GCF_000690775.1 Eurypyga helias
CCCCCCAGAGCAGACAAGAGCAACCAGAGTGCATCTTTCAAACCTGGATCAAAATTTTCTTCTTGACGAAGAAGAAAAAGCACTTTTTTCTGCTTTTCTATCCTATGCTTGGCATTTCAGGGGACACCCAGTTGCTCAGTTCTTCTCCAAACTGCAGCTATACAGAGATGAACTTGCATTCTCCATTTTCAATAAGACTCAAGGGGTCATTCACCTTTTTTTTTCTTTTGCCATTTATATGTGATAATCACATTGGGACCTCACAGTCAGTGTAGATTTAAATACACTGAGGTACAAACTGCTGAAGGTTATAACACAGGAAATCCCTAAAAATAGGCATACTCATTTAAAGTTGTGTCTATGGCTATAAGTTGTGATAGGTAAACTGTGGATAATACATACTGTAGGAATGTTGATGAGCAGAGCTGTGGTTTGATCATGCTGCTGCCACTTTTTAAAATTTATATTTGGCCGCTGCAAATTCTTGCTATAAATTCTGGCTACAGTAATCTGCATTCTTATTAACAGCTTGGTTTTAAGAAAAGAGGGAAGTGTGGGAGGTAAAGGATTAAAAAACAGTCTATGCATGCTTCAGATACCTCTTCTTAGCAAAAGCTTGCTTAAGTGAAAAAAAAAACCAAAACCAACAAGTCCTTATATCCTCAGGGGGGGCTGGCTAGAGGCTGGAAAGGGAAAAATCACATGCAGCTGGTGGGTGAAGGACTGAGACATCAGGTGAAGCTGTTTGCAGTGAGCTAGGAAGGATTTAGAAAACAGTCTGTGCTTTTGATAAACAGACTAATCATCATAGAGGAACATAATATGCTAGTAGAAAATTAGCTTAGGAGATATCTTCTAAGGACACCCGTGGGCTGCTTCACAGGGGATGCTGTTGCCTGTGGTGAGGGGACCTGGAGGTCCCTGCTCCTCAGTCCCCTACCTACCCCACCAGCATGCTGCTGCCGAGCCCTGCCACACCTGGGGCTTCGCCCACAGATTTTTGCCCAACAAAATTGCACTGTGGGCCTTCCTCCTTCCCACTCCCCCTCTTGGGAGTCAGGCTTGTGCCCACACCCTGCTGATGTGCAGCCAGCTGGATCCTGATGGGACCAATCCCCAAAACATTCCCTTGTTTAAGGTGACCGAGGTGACCTTTTAAGTATTATAATGTACTTTTTATACCGTGATTTTGTTCTCCCAAATTCTTTTAGCAGTTCTCCTGACACTGTTGTTTTTTGTTTTTTTTGGGTTTTTTTTTTAATTATTCTTTCAAAAGCAACCCAACCATTAAAGTCACCAGCTTTTAATTTCAGCTCAAATGCAGGTCTCCTCAGATTTGGAGAAGTATCAGGCACTCTCATCTGGGCAAATGTTATCCATTACCAAGAGGGCCTTGATGGAAATAAAGTGTATAAAATTTAACCTGGTGTTTTCAATGGAAAATGTCTTTTTTCACTGTAAATGCCAGAAACACAGCTACAGCTATCTCTACATTGCACATCGGGGCTGGGATCTGGTCCTGCAGAGCTCTCAGCCTCTAATTGCTGCATCCAAATTAACAGACAGTCAGACCCCTCGTCTCAGCTGGGAGGCAGCCGCTAATGGCAAAGAGGCACTAAAGCACTTAAACCTTCTCTGAGCCGTGCCTAATTGTGCAAAGGCTCCTCTCCTGGCCGCCCTTGCGGAGTTTAAATGAACATGTTTTGTTGTTGTTGTGCTGAAACAGAAGGTGAGTATTTGCACTGACAGGAGGAAGGAGGAACTTCACACCTGAACAGGGACAGCTTCTTAAGCCCCTCGGCTTTCTGCCGTAGGCGTCCAGCCATTTATCCCAGGCTTTCTCCATGCAATAGCTGAGATGTTAGCATAAACCACCGTTAACTTCTGACTTTGCAGTGCAATAGGCTAAAAATGCTCACAGCCATAGAGGAGAGACAGTTTAAAGAGCTGTTCCTCTCCTCTTGTTAAAGGTGGGAGCTAGTCTGCCTAAATTGGGACTAGAGGCTGACAGCCTTGCAATTACAGGTTAAAATTGGACAGCAGAAGCTTCTTCCCACCCCTCCATTCTTTCACCTTGTCCTCTGGCTGAGGCAGAGGCATCCAAGCTACTCGCCAAACAGCACGGTTGCCTGCAGCCTGGTGCACCGGGCAGAAGGGAAACCAGAACAAAAAGAATAGATGCAGAAGGGAGCTGGCGCTTAGCCCAGGTGCTGTGCCCTCCTCTGGGACCCAGCGGTCCATCCTGCTAGGACCACCTCTGATGATTGAATGGGGATCTGGTGCTGAATGCACACCCCAGCAGCCACCCCTCCCAGATGAGCAGGCTGCTTTGGGCTCTCAGGGTAAGCAACGTTCAGCTTCTGTGGGATGTGTGGAGGGTGTCCCTCTCTACAAAACACCCCTGGGCCAGGGGAATGGGCCACCTCCTGGCTGTGGCATCTTTAAAACTGAGAGACCCCAGTTTCCTCTCTCATCTTGCAGAAGTTATAGCTAACTGTCCGTGCTATCTGTCATCTAAAGAAGATGGTCCTGCTGCCTCTGCTTAAAAATGCATATGCAAACCAGATCATAAGAGGACAGAGGTGCCTAGTACTACCTTTTTCTTGCACTGAATCAACCTCTGGATGTCTTTACGGCAGCCCAATTCTTTCTCTCCTGGAAATGGAGACGCTTAGCGCACCACATCTTTCCCTCCAGGCCTGCATACAAGATGTGCTAGCTCCCACGTTGGGTTACCATCCCAATCGCCACCCAACCTTTCCACCTAACTTTTGCCCTTACTCCGTGTCATTGCTTTTGCATTGTGGATGGGAGGCTGTTATTTCTCGCCAAGTATCCCCTGATCCCAAGGACCATGTGGCACGGCCTGGAGGTGGAGGGGTAATCACACAGAGAGCAGTGAGATGAAAGAAAAGCAGTAGTTTGGGCTCAGTGATGTGCCATATAGACAAGTGATATATGAACATACAGAACGGGTAACTTCATAGCACTCTCCTCGTAGCATAGAGGAATAGTAGCTTTGTCCCAAAATTAAGGAGTTATGTTTAAATGAAAGCTATATTTTTCCAATTCTTTGTAGAATTATGTTTTCTTCAGTATCTGTCTTTTAATGAAACACACATAAATTCCAAAGACTGTATTCTAAGGCTGATGGCTGCAGAATTATTATTTCAGTTCCAGGAAGAGGCTTTTGAAGTCCCCATCATCCTCGAGGAGCTGAGAAAGCCAGGTCTCCTTAGCAGGCAGGTCCTTACTGCGATGTTTGATGGGGAGCAGCTGCTTTGTTGCTCCTACTCCATTTTCTCCCATTTTGTTGTAAGCCTGAGCAATCTAGTTCTTGCTGTGCTTTTCAGGAAGGCTCCCTAGCGAGAGCACTCACGAGGGAAGAAAAAGGCAATTTGGGCTAAAAGATTTAAAATCAGCTGTGAGCCAAGCTGCTGCCATGAGTGGGAGTGGAGTGAATTCAGCACTCAAGAAAGCAACCGCCACCTCGCAGGTTCTGAAAGAACAGTTCATCTGCAAAACAGTGAGTAATAATTCTGGCTATGTCACTGGCTGTCCTTGGAAAAAACTAAATATATCCGTTGCTCTTAAGTTTGCTCTTTAATTGCACTTCTTGCATTTATGCTCAATAAAGCACTGATGCCTTCCCCGGAATTAGCTGTGGAAATGGAGGAGGCCAGTCACTCCAGTGGCTCCAGCAAAGAGCTGGACTGGGTTCTGCTCAGTGATGCTGCTGAGACCTGTTAGCACCCTTCTCCGTGTGTCTGTGCTTCTGCTGGAGCTGGACAGAGAGAGTAAAGAGGGAAACTTTGCAAAATCCGTGTATTCACAAGGCACATCAGTTTACTTCTACCAGTGCTCTGGGATGGCACCTTCATCTCCCGAGGCATGATTAGCAGATAGCTGGTTGCCTTGATGAGTTACTGCCTCACGGGCTAAACATGTTTACAAACAAAGAGGTTTTGGAATGAGCTGAGGTCTGCTTGCTTCAAGTCCCGTGTTATCGCTGGGAGGCAACCATGTACTTGCCTTGCTCCAGCACAAAGGAAGACATGGGCATCCCTCCGCCTTTCTGAGGCCTGAAACTGGGGAGAGGGATCTCGGAAAGAGGTAGTGATTTACCTAGGTGACCACTGGATGTCGTAATATTTCACAGTGCTGCCACAGCCTCATCTGTCAGGCAGCAGGAGCGAACGTGATTTTAAAAGGGCATCGTGCTGCTAGAGCTTGTTATGGCTGTGCTAAAGCTTCAAGGGTAAGCTGAGCTCTCTGGGTCTTAAAATAGGATGGGGATAAGTATGGAGAGGTATGACTAGAGGGTTGGAAAAAACCAAATCAACCTGGGCTTGGTTGGGATGAATGAGGAGGGTGGGGAAGGTAGGGTTGTCTTGAGGCAGGAGGCTGCTTGCTGCTGGCACCCTCTTTGCTGCAGGGAGAAGGAAGCATGTGTGGAATGGGGCTCGCTGTCAGGGTCTCACTCCCGTTCTTCAAGGCTGCTCCATCTTTCCTATGTCCCCTTTGTCAGCTGGGGACTGCCAGCCAGTAATTTGTATCAAGAGGTTAGTTACACCTCGTAGCATGTAGCAGTCCTGCCAACCACACCTGCTTGTCCAAACACCCCAAATATTACTTTAACATTGAAAAGGATAGGTTCAAACCTCACATATGCCAACTCGAGACACCCAAAAGGACTACAGAGGACAATGATCGTCCTGGCTGGAGTATGGGGAGTGTTTGCATATGCAGGGCAAGAGAGAGGCTTGTTGTTCTTGACAATGATGCTCACAGCAAGCACCTTGGTAGAAGGGCTCTGCGTCATGGTTTCCATCTCCTACCCCTTGTGCTTTGGCAGCACTGGCCTTTTCCGTAACTGCTCTTTTCCACCCCCCACGTTTCACACATGCACACTGAGTTCCAGCTGTGCATTGCATTTGGGCAGGCGGTGTGTGCCTCACGGGGCAAACCTCCACTGTTCAGGCTCTGAGCAGGGTTTTCTTTCGCTGAACATGAAAAAGGCCCCAAGCGAGGGCAGCAAAACCAACAACAGGTGAGAGTGTTGGGACGAGGAGGAGCAGGGGGCTGCTTTGGGCACACGTGATGCCTGCCGAGACCAGGGCAGCCAGGTCTGGCCCTGGCTGTGCTTGTGTTACCCATTGCAGCAGCAGCACCAGCATGTACAGCCCTCCGGGCAGCTCCTTAGATTTATCATTTTGGAGTATGTGAGTCCCTCACCCCGCTGGGAAACAGAACTGGGTGCACGCTGGTGCAAGTGCAGCTTGGCTCGTAGGAGCCCAGTGCACCGTAGAGCACACACCAGTGCAACAACAGCACCCCTATTTTGTTGTTGCTTTTGGCTGTCTAACATTTTTGAAGGCAAGAAAGAGCTGTGTAATACACACCATAAAACTGTATCAAGAGGTTTCTGCATCAAGTCTGTAATGTGGAGCTATGACATGGCCTTTAAAAAGGCATCCAGCCTTGATTTAAACACCTCGAGTACTCCGCGTTTGCACACCTCATTTTGGAGCTCAATTAATTTAGCCTCTGTTTTCGGCCCAGAGGCTCTGCTTGTTGTGCGTTGATATGCAGTGATTTCATCATGAAGCTACACCTAAAATGGGACTAACCCAACATAGCCCCTTCTTGTTAACCCGAATAGGTTGAACATCAGAGGTTTCTTAGTACATTTGCTCCTGTAACTGTGTTTTGAAACCTGTGTTTAACATCCATTTCAAGTATGTGTATCCAAAGTGGGCACAGTGGTCTGGTACCGATCCCAGTGATGCTGCTTGTAGGAGTGACACCACCTTCCTGTGTACAGCAGAAACCCCTGTTCTGTGCCTGGCCTGAGCTCCCTCACATACCTCTCTGCAGACAGACAGGACAATTTCATGGCTCCTTGTTGCTTTTAGATGTGTGGAGATTTTAGTGCTTTCCCTTCTCCACTGCTTCTCTCTACTCCTCTCCCTATATTCCCTACCAGCTTGTGAAGTCTCAGTTCTTATTCAAACTCCTGGAAGAGCTCCTTCAGTTAACTCCAACAGCAGAAAACTACACAGGTTGAGGGTTTTTCTGAGGTAGTTTTCTGTAATTATGTGATGGAAAGTGGCTCACAGAGGGTCTGCAACCCACTGGCACAAGGCAAGTGGCAGGAGCAAAGGGCCGGAGTTGGGAAAGGGCAGAGAGAGGAAGGAGAAGATGTATCCTCTCTTGGTGTCTGTGCACAGGCTGAGTTGGTCCTTGTGAGTGAAACCTGCCTCCTCCCAAGCCCTTAGATGCTGGAGATAGGAGGTTGGGAGCAGTGATGCCAGGTTTTAAATGATACTATTTTTCCACAGTGATGAGGTCGTGAAAGTAGGTCTTAACTGATGACCCTTGTGAAACGGCTGTATGAGTATTTCCAGAATAGAAAAAGAGCTGGTCTTTTGCTAACAGGCCTTTGAAATAGGTTGTGCATCTTTGTTTTGCAAATGCCTGGTCCCCTGTGGTGACTACAGGGTGAGCAGTTTCACCCAGATGAGAAAAAAGAGTGACAGTACATCATACCTACACACCACTGTTTATAGGGACTTGCCCAAAGATTTTTGCAAAGAGGAACCTGTCCCATTTTATACATATGCAAAGAAGTTAATATGAGTTGCTCAATGCTTGTGGTGGCTCAGCAGTGGAGTCAGAACAGGGTCCACCTGACACTGTGGAAGAACTTACCTTTACCAGCTCGTTTTTCCACCACAAGCTGCCGAAACCTACAGTGAGATGTTTTTAATCCACCAGGATTTTGTATTGAGCCAGGTACAATCTTGAGCAGCTGCAACAAAACCAGCTCCTTTTCTAGCTTATAAATGCTGAGAAACTTCTCGGGCATCCTCTTGCGAGAGAGGATAACACAGTGGATGCATTGTCATCATCAGCTATTCAGAAAGCATTTCACCTGGATCCCGTCTTTACAGAGCCCTCAGTGCTCTAGATAAGATGGTGATAAAAAAGATGAGTGTGTGTTTTTGTGTGTGTAAAAGTCTAGCTTTCGGGGCATTAAATCAGCCTCCTTGTGAAGAATTTCCTAAGAACTGTATGTCAATTTATTATTCTTCACTTCAACGCTGGATACTTGGTGACTGACTACTTCCACCTATTTGTTCCAGAATGATGGCAGCTTTATTTAGGTGATAATAGGAGCCCTGTGCTGTTTTATGAGGCTGTAATCCAATTCCCGAGTGGGTGAATACTCTCCAAGGCCACGTAGTTTATCCTGACGATCCAAGGAACTGAATTACTGACCAGAAACTGCTTATGTGGTTATGCTCCAATTCTTCAGTATTTGGGCTAAATAAATGTTCAAAGTATCTGTGACATGAGAAGGAAGAGCACAGGGAGAAGATGGGAATGACTGCGGGGAGTAGACTGGCAAAAGGAGCTGGTGCTGGGGATATTTGGTTATTTGCATAATTATTTCAGTAATTTCTCGGGGATATCCTCCATCTTTCAGACAAGGACTGCACCTTCAGCTAAAATCCTAGTTAGATGCCAGCTAAATGATTTCCACAAGCCCAAACAGCTGAGAGGTAAAGGCTACTCACAGTTTGCAGAGTCTGTTCTGCAGCTGAACATCCCATGGGATAAAAAATGCTCCAGGTCTTTCACTGTGCAGGTCCAGGGCTCCTTGCACACGGTGTGGCACGGTGGCTTTGGTTTTTTCCTGCTTGGCTTTGTTGTTCTCCTTGCTCTTTAAAGGGATCTTGAACTGATTTTTCTGTTTTAAATAATAGGGTTTTGATATAAATCCATAGGCTGTAGAACTGTGTAACATGCAGCAGATAAAGGCCTGATTTAATGGTGATTGCATGTGCAAATGCAATTTGCACATTTAAAATGGTGATTGCACATGCAAGTTGAGCTTTGCAGCCCTCATTCCTGTTGGGCTGCATAGGGTGCAGGTTGGGACCGGGGCTGTAGTCTTCAATGAGAGAGATGCTTAGTACTTGACAAAAAAGGTGCTCCTGGTAAAAAAAGTCAGGAGTGAGTCCTGTGGATACATGAATTCACTGACTCTCCTTGTCTGTTAATGCATGTTACAGACTGTAAGAAATACACCCCTGAGGGTCGTTACGCTCCCTGTCTTGCCCTGGGGCTTTGTGCATCTCCGCTGGCAGTGCTTGTGCAAGCCCAAGAGGAGCTGGCTTGGATTAGGTATATAAACCGCAGCTTACCTTAAGCACTGCATAGATGGGGATTGTATTTTAGGCCAGCTTATTTCACAACACTGTTGGGGGATGTTTTCTGCTTTTCTGCAGGCCGTTGGTGTTGTGTCTTGCATCATCCATCACCTCTGCACTCCCTCTAGGTTTAAGGGGGAAGTCCCGGGAACTGGAGGTTAGCTGGTTGCTTGTCAGCCCCAGCTCCCGGAGTCAGGTGAATCTTGAGAGGGGAGGAGGGGCAGGGAGGGGTGGGCTGTAGCCACTACAGAGCTTTCAGCCCAAAGGTTCAGGTCAAAAGGGAGAAAATCTGTAGCTATTACCAGAGGTGCCCAACACCTCAAAAAGAACCTGCAGTGAAGAAGATTCCATCTTGTGACTTTGCAGAGCACTGAAATACTAATTAAAATTACAATTAATAAAATAATTTAAAAAACCAAACCAGATAAATATTACTTCTTTCAGTATACTTAGATATCCATTTCTGGTTTGAGCCTGCAGTATTGAATCTTGCCTCCTTTTTCCTTTGGACTACTTAAATGTTCAGGCTCACTAGTAGCCCTGATTGCTCTTAGGTCCTGTTGGGGTTGATATGAAAAAGCATTCAATAAACGTACTGTCTTTACTGTTTAGCCATTATTTAATCGTGTTTATGAGAATTATCAATCTGAAAAACATTACTGGCTGAAAAAGCTTCACGTTAAAATTCTTACCTAAGTAATATTCATGGAGGTATTTACCTAAATCCCTATTCTGTAAAGCAGTTAAATAAATCTCACTGACAGTAGGACTAAACCCAGTTTTAAATATGACCTGTCTTCCATATTTACACCAGTGTGGTTGTAGCCTCTGTTTAGACCACAGGTTTTCCTGTTTGGGGGGTATCGTGCTGCTCACTCATACTTACGCGAGTGTTTGAGTCCACACCAATGAACCCAATACCAGTTTAGTCAACCCCCAAGTTCAGTTTCTTACTGAAAGAAGAATCATCTGATCTCCCTGTTGCAGTAAACACAGGTAAGCCTGGCTGTGGCACTCCAGTGTTGTGCTGGAGGCAGCCTGCGTGCCCAGGCACTGGGTCTGCTGTTGACTTTATCTTTGTGCTGGTGGCTCATTAGTACCTTTCAGATGAGCTGTAGTCTCTCAAATGCTTGGCTAGGAATGCTGTAGAGGAATTTTTTGTTTTAAATAAAATAAAGCAATTAATCCAGGAACTAATTAAACTTAGCATTTGGTTTTCTAGGGTAGCACATGAATCATGAATTTGAAGATAGGATTCATTTATCTCTTGGTGACAAATTTATGTAACTGATGTGCAATTTTGGGGGCAGACGCAGGTGCTTATTCAAATAATAGTCACGGGTAGAAGATACGTACATTAATTATCCTATGACAGCTGCAGCCAGATTTAACAAAACACTTCTCTGCCTAGAATAAGGTAAACAAACCCTCTTGCTCCAAGGGGTGCTTTTGGCATGGTACTTTCCACACGCCTGAGATGCACATCTTCTCATAACTGGTGCTGCTGGTGACTGCAAAGCATCTCTGAGGAACAAGTCCTGGTGAAGCTGTTTACAGGGATGAGAAGATGTTTGCACTAGCTGGGAGCTGTCCTGGGTTGGTATTCATCACTGCTCTGGTCCTTTTTCCATTGACCTTGCCACCGAGTCAGTAGTTACACTCAAATACGCTGTCTCAGTGGTGAGGGAAGAGCTGGCAGTGGTGGCCCTAGTCAGCCCCCGTGCCATTAGTCTTTGTCAGAAAACCCTCTACCAGACAAGCGAGGGTGACAGCCACGTGGTAATAGTTATAGAGATGCGTACTTTGTGACAAATGACCACTGCCTCAGAAATGAAAGCTGAATAATAAGTAAATCTTCATCTTAAAATAGAAGTAAAAAGGATCACATGGGTATGGAAGTGAACAATGAAGGTAAACCTGAAAATAAGGGGGTCCAGGGAGAGAGAAGTTGTTCCCAATGCATGACTTTTGGGAGGAAGGGAGAGAATATGAAGCTGGTAGGGAGCTGGCAGGTGGCTGTCACAACAGCTGGGAATGGCAGGGTGACACTGTAGACCCTGTTCCCCTGCACAGACTGTGAGCTGTGCCTGTTTGCAAGATACTCAGGCTGAAATGCTCTTGGTCTCACCAGGCTGAGCCCAAGGTCCGGGCTTTTCAGTATGTTTTGAGGGCAATGTAGTTACCTCCAGCTTAGCTTCCCTGCGTGTATAATACACAGGAACAGGCTGCCCAGAGAAGCTGTGGATGCCCCATCCCTGGAAGTGTTCAAGGCCAGGCTGGATGGGGGTTTGAACAACCCAGTCTAGTGAAGTCTAGCTCAGCCTTCTGAGCTGTAGGCACAAGTTAGGTCCCACCCTGAGCAGATGGATTTCCATGTGTAGTTGCAATGGAGCCCGTGACCTGCTGGGCTGAATTCGCAGAGGGGTCCCTCCAACTTGTGATCTTGCAGGAATCCCCAGGGTGGAGGAAAAGCACAACTCTCTTAGCAAAACAACACTGTAAGAAAGATGGGATAATTTATCAGAATGTCCTGTATTGATGAACCTTTTGGAGTGTCTGTATAAGCTTGGACTGTGATGAGCTAGGGCAGATCATGTGGGTAGATAGGGGGGTCTCTAATCTCCTCCTACTTTGTTGCTGTGGTTGGTGGGTGCGTCTCTGTAAATTTTAAAGGATAAAGGTAATGTTGAATGGACAGTGTGGAAACAGCTGGATCAACAAGATATGGCTAAAGCTTCATGACATGAGGAATAAGTCACATACATCCCTCTGTAGCCCTCTCCTCCGCGTTCATGCTGCAATGCTTGTTTAAGCCATTATGTTGCATTATCAATGGGTAAATGGAGGATATTTTTGTATGGCATCCTTTGATGTGGGCATTGCCTGGGTGCAACTGAGACAAATTTTCAGCTGTATCAATTTTTTAACTACACATGTAGCTTAGAGATTACTAAGTGTTAGGAATGAGCATTAATGCTTGTCAGCTCGGGAGCAGGTTCCACAGGTGGTGAAGATATCCCTCCAGCAGCTGTCATCCTGCCCGCTGCCACTCACTTTAATCTGCCTGACACCTATATTTCTCAGGCACTTGGCAATCCCTCAATTTCCCCGCTGAAAATTATGTGCTTCAGAAGTTTCATGAAGGAATGTAATAGTTTGATTACACTACAGGGAGGAATCTCCCATAAATTGTACTTCTGAATTTCCTTAATATTTTTTTAATAGCCCATTTAGGGCATCAGTCACAGCGTGTCCCATCTCAGAGCTATGGCAAATTAAAGGGGCCTAACGAGAAATCCCTTTTGCACAAGCTCCTGTAAGGGACATTCAGAAAAGTTCTCCAACAAACTCGGGAGGTTTGCAGAGGTAGAGGGCAGTGACACTTCAGATGTGCACAGACAGGACGTTGGCATAAACAACCCCTCTGCGAGTGTGTGTGTACACACCTACGTTACTCACTGGAGTCTTTCTCCTCTTCCCTTATGATGGCTCCCCACCTGTTTATTTTATTTATTGTTTGCTCATTGCTTTTTATGTGTTTTTGAATCCTATAAGCTCAAATTCTTAGGTTTTGCTTCTTTTTTTTTTTTTTTTTTCCCCCCTTGTAACTTAACAGGCTTTTTCTTTCTAGTGCTAGAAAGGGCTCCTGTCATCCTTCCCAGTTCCCTCCTTCCTACTGTCTGATGCCCAAAGCACGCCCCTTCCCTTGGCCTGCCCTGCACTCCCCCATGAAGTGGGGTCCTGTCAGCAGCTGGCTCCCATAAATGAATCAACCCCTGTAATGGGGTGTATCCCCCCATGAGTGCATGCAGGGGAGGGTGGGATGCTCCCTGAGTGCTGGGGATGGGGGCATAGCCTGGGGTACCTCAACTGTCATGTACCACATATTTGAGCTGGGTCTCATCCTTAGAGGTTTTTTCACTTATTTTTATTTCTTCACAATTCCATGTGTTCTGTTACGTAGTCTTTCAATATAGAGAATGCATATAGAGGACACATATAGGATATTCTATATTCATCTTTTCTACATAACTGTAGCCTCTCATTTAGATAGGCACATGAATATAATCCAGACTTCCTAAACTAGGTTACCTGAAGATAATGATGATCCAGATGACACTGTAAAAATTCACCACAGTGCCCTGCAGATATACTTTAAAAAATTGTCATAATATAAAACCCTACATCTCTTATTTTGCCAAACTTGTCATATAGAAATAACACTCAGCCTAGAGATGAGATACAGTGGACCAGGTCCATTGTGCCAAAGCCTGGGTGTTGAAGTCTGAAGTGTGGACACTACTGACTCCCTGTGCAGCCACTTCTCAGGCACAGTTCATCTGGCCCACCTTGGGGGAATAATTGTACCTTCCAAGCTCCCATTTCTCCTTGCTGACTATAAAAACACCCTAGACAGCTAGGTCAGAGCTAGGCCTGTATGCTATCTGAAGTTAGCTGAGGAAATTTTAATCAGGATGACTGTTAAGAAAAAAAATTCTAAAATAAACCAGAAAGAGATGACAGAGAGAAAAACTTTGATTTTTTCAGAGGAGAAACAAACAGTTCATTTATAGCAAGTAGGGCAAAAATAGTCACCTTAAGAGGGTGATACAGCTCAATGTAATGGAAGACATATATTTAAAACAGGTCAGACGAGAACGCTCTTTTTATTCCAAGTACGTAAATAAGCCTGAACTGCTGGGACAGCGAGACACACTCAATTTTGCAGTGCAGAAATGAGCCAGAAAAGACACAATCGTCTTGAAATATCAACATCTTAACAGCAAAATTTGCATCAAAATTTACACAAGCAAATACCCCAGACTTGAACAGCCTACCCTTGAATACACATCCAAATCCATTTTAGTACAGAACATAATCATTTGTCACACAGGCAAATACAGCTTGTTTCCATGGCGCACACACAAAAAAGAAGCTAAATAGCCAGGTGCTATTGATATTAAATATGAATAAAACAGCACACTTAGAAACTGGCCTTCGAATCAGTAGTAAAACCTTATTAATTTGTATATACCAGAAAATTATATCTGAAAATTTGTAATGTTTATTTAAGCCAATATGTCACCACAAACTTTTGAAAACTGCTTCAGAAGATTTTGCCCGTCGCTGCAATTACTTTCTTAGCAATTACTTTTTGCCCTGAAAAGTGATTTCTGCTCAGCCAACTTCTGTCCCCAGCATCACTATTTTTATTTCACAGGAGAGAAAAGAAACAGGTGAAATGTATATTCATATCCAAAGGAAGGGGCTTAAACACAACACAGCGCTGTTATTTTAAGAGAGTTATATTTTTGCATTAGGC